>NW_026045797.1:600000-780819 GCF_023898315.1 Schistocerca nitens
ATGCAACTGTGGTAAAACGAGGAGCAAGTGGCAGGAGTAACTATGACTCTCTTAAGGTAGCCAAATGCCTCGTCAACAGGCGAATTCCAACGGCAAACTCGAGAAGCTCCCGGCAGGAGTACTGTGAAAGCCTTAAATTCAACAAATAATGGCGTATCGCTTCTGGTGAACTGGCCAGAGTAAGCTTGTAGATGCAACTGTGGTAAAACGAGGAGCAAGTGGCAGGAGTAACTATGACTCTCTTAAGGTAGCCAAATGCCTCGTCAACAGGCGAATTCCAACGGCAAACTCGAGGAGCTCCCGGCAGGAGTACTGTGAAAGTCTTAAGGTCAACAAATAATGGCGTATCGCTTCTGGTGAACTAGCCAGAGTAAGCTTGTAGATGTGACTGTGGTAAAATGGGGAGCAAGTGGCAGGAGTAACTATGACTCTCTTAGGGTTGCCAAATGACTCGTCAAAAGGCGAATTACATCGGCAAACCCGAGGAGCTCCCGGCAGGAGTACTGTGAAAGTCTTAAGGTCAACAAATAATGGTGTATCGCTTCTGGTTAACTGGCCAGAGCAAGCTTGTACATGTGACTATTGTGAAACGGGGAGAAACTGGCAGGACTAACTATAACTCTCTTAAGGTAGCCAAATGCCTCGTCAACAGGCGAATTCCAACGGCAAACTCGAGGAGCTCCCGGCAGGAGTACTGTGAAAGTCTCAAGGCCGACAAATAATGACGTACCGCTTCAGGTGAACTGGGCCAGAGGAAGCTTGAAAATGTGGCTGTGGTTAACAGCGAGCATTTGGCAGGTGTAACAATGACTCTCTTAAGGTAGAAAAATGCCTCGTCAACAGGCGAAAAACATCGGCATTCTCGAGGAGCTCCCGGCAGGAGTACTGTGAAAGTCTTAAGGTCAACAAATAATGGCGTATCGCTTCTGGTGAACTGGCCAGAGTAAGCTTGTAGATGCAACTGTGGTAAAACGAGGAGCAAGTGGCAGGAGTAACTATGACTCTCTTAAGGTAGCCAAATGCCTCGTCAACAGGCGAATTCCAACGGCAAACTCGAGGAGCTCCCGGCAGGAGTACTGTGAAAGTCTTAAGGTCAACAAATAATGGCGTATCGCTTCTGGTGAACTGACCAGAGTAAGCTTGTAGATGCGACTGTGGTAAAACGAGGAGCAAGTAGCAGGAGTAACTATGACTCGCTTAAGGTAGCCAAATGCCTCGTCAACAGGCGAAATCCAACGGCAAACTCGACGAGCTCCCGGCAGGAGTACTGTGAAAGTCTTAAGGTCAACAAATAATGGTGTATCGCTTCTGGTTAACTGGCCAGAGCAAGCTTGTACATGTGACTATTGTGAAACGGGGAGAAACTGGCAGGACTAACTATAACTCTCTTAAGGTAGCCAAATGCCTCGTCAACAGGCGAATTCCAACGGCAAACTCGAGGAGCTCCCGGCAGGAGTACTGTGAAAGTCTCAAGGCCGACAAATAATGACGTACCGCTTCAGGTGAACTGGGCCAGAGGAAGCTTGAAAATGTGGCTGTGGTTAACAGCGAGCATTTGGCAGGTGTAACAATGACTCTCTTAAGGTAGAAAAGTGCCTCGTCAACAGGCGAAAAACATCGGCATTCTCGAGGAGCTCCCGGCAGGAGTACTGTGAAAGTCTTAAGGTCAACAAATAATGGCGTATCGCTTCTGGTGAACTAGCCAGAGTAAGCTTGTAGATGTGACTGTGGTAAAATGGGGAGCAAGTGGCAGGAGTAACTATGACTTTCTTAGGGTTGCCAAATGACTCGTCAAAAGGCGAATTACATCGGCAAACCCCAGGAGCTCCCGGCAGGAGTACTGTGAAAGTCTTAAATTCTACAAATAATGGCGTATCGCTTCTGGTGAACTGGCCAGAGTAAGCTTGTAGATGCAACTGTGGTAAAACGAGGAGCAAGTGGCAGGAGTAACTATGACTCTCTTAAGGTAGCCAAATGCCTCGTCAACAGGCGAATTCCAACGGCAAACTCGAGGAGCTCCCGGCAGGAGTACTGTGAAAGTCTCAAGGCCGACAAATAATGACGTACCGCTTCAGGTGAACTGGGCCAGAGGAAGCTTGAAAATGTGGCTGTGGTTAACAGCGAGCATTTTGCAGGTGTAACAATGACTCTCTTAAGGTAGAAAAATGCCTCGTCAACAGGCGAAAAACATCGGCATTCTCGAGGAGCTCCCGGCAGGAGTACTGTGAAAGTCTTAAGGTCAACAAATAATGGCGTATCGCTTCTGGTGAACTGGCCAGATTAAGCTTGTAGATGCAACTGTGGTAAAACGAGGAGCAAGTGGCAGGAGTAACTATGACTCTCTTAAGGTAGCCAAATGCCTCGTCAACAGGCGAATTCCAACGGCAAACTCGAGAAGCTCCCGGCAGGAGTACTGTGAAAGCCTTAAATTCAACAAATAATGGCGTATCGCTTCTGGTGAACTGGCCAGAGTAAGCTTGTAGATGCAACTGTGGTAAAACGAGGAGCAAGTGGCAGGAGTAACTATGACTCTCTTAAGGTAGCCAAATGCCTCGTCAACAGGCGAATTCCAACGGCAAACTCGAGGAGCTCCCGGCAGGAGTACTGTGAAAGTCTTAAGGTCAACAAATAATGGCGTATCGCTTCTGGTGAACTAGCCAGAGTAAGCTTGTAGATGTGACTGTGGTAAAATGGGGAGCAAGTGGCAGGAGTAACTATGACTCTCTTAGGGTTGCCAAATGACTCGTCAAAAGGCGAATTACATCGGCAAACCCGAGGAGCTCCCGGCAGGAGTACTGTGAAAGTCTTAAGGTCAACAAATAATGGTGTATCGCTTCTGGTTAACTGGCCAGAGCAAGCTTGTACATGTGACTATTGTGAAACGGGGAGAAACTGGCAGGACTAACTATAACTCTCTTAAGGTAGCCAAATGCCTCGTCAACAGGCGAATTCCAACGGCAAACTCGAGGAGCTCCCGGCAGGAGTACTGTGAAAGTCTCAAGGCCGACAAATAATGACGTACCGCTTCAGGTGAACTGGGCCAGAGGAAGCTTGAAAATGTGGCTGTGGTTAACAGCGAGCATTTGGCAGGTGTAACAATGACTCTCTTAAGGTAGAAAAATGCCTCGTCAACAGGCGAAAAACATCGGCATTCTCGAGGAGCTCCCGGCAGGAGTACTGTGAAAGTCTTAAGGTCAACAAATAATGGCGTATCGCTTCTGGTGAACTGGCCAGAGTAAGCTTGTAGATGCAACTGTGGTAAAACGAGGAGCAAGTGGCAGGAGTAACTATGACTCTCTTAAGGTAGCCAAATGCCTCGTCAACAGGCGAATTCCAACGGCAAACTCGAGGAGCTCCCGGCAGGAGTACTGTGAAAGTCTTAAGGTCAACAAATAATGGCGTATCGCTTCTGGTGAACTGACCAGAGTAAGCTTGTAGATGCGACTGTGGTAAAACGAGGAGCAAGTGGCAGGAGTAACTATGACTCGCTTAAGGTAGCCAAATGCCTCGTCAACAGGCGAATTCCAACGGCAAACTCGACGAGCTCCCGGCAGGAGTACTGTGAAAGTCTTAAGGTCAACAAATAATGGTGTATCGCTTCTGGTTAACTGGCCAGAGCAAGCTTGTACATGTGACTATTGTGAAACGGGGAGAAACTGGCAGGACTAACTATAACTCTCTTAAGGTAGCCAAATGCCTCGTCAACAGGCGAATTCCAACGGCAAACTCGAGGAGCTCCCGGCAGGAGTACTGTGAAAGTCTCAAGGCCGACAAATAATGACGTACCGCTTCAGGTGAACTGGGCCAGAGGAAGCTTGAAAATGTGGCTGTGGTTAACAGCGAGCATTTGGCAGGTGTAACAATGACTCTCTTAAGGTAGAAAAATGCCTCGTCAACAGGCGAAAAACATCGGCATTCTCGAGGAGCTCCCGGCAGGAGTACTGTGAAAGTCTTAAGGTCAACAAATAATGGCGTATCGCTTCTGGTGAACTAGCCAGAGTAAGCTTGTAGATGTGACTGTGGTAAAATGGGGAGCAAGTGGCAGGAGTAACTATGACTTTCTTAGGGTTGCCAAATGACTCGTCAAAAGGCGAATTACATCGGCAAACCCGAGGAGCTCCCGGCAGGAGTACTGTGAAAGTCTTAAATTCTACAAATAATGGCGTATCGCTTCTGGTGAACTGGCCAGAGTAAGCTTGTAGATGCAACTGTGGTAAAACGAGGAGCAAGTGGCAGGAGTAACTATGACTCTCTTAAGGTAGCCAAATGCCTCGTCAACAGGCGAATTCCAACGGCAAACTCGAGGAGCTCCCGGCAGGAGTACTGTGAAAGCCTTAAATTCAACAAATAATGGCGTATCGCTTCTGGTGAACTGGCCAGAGTAAGCTTGTAGATGCAACTGTGGTAAAACGAGGAGCAAGTGGCAGGAGTAACTATGACTCTCTTAAGGTAGCCAAATGCCTCGTCAACAGGCGAATTCCAACGGCAAACTCGAGGAGCTCCCGGCAGGAGTACTGTGAAAGTCTTAAGGTCAACAAATAATGGCGTATCGCTTCTGGTGAACTAGCCAGAGTAAGCTTGTAGATGTGACTGTGGTAAAATGGGGAGCAAGTGGCAGGAGTAACTATGACTCTCTTAGGGTTGCCAAATGACTCGTCAAAAGGCGAATTACATCGGCAAACCCGAGGAGCTCCCGGCAGGAGTACTGTGAAAGTCTTAAGGTCAACAAATAATGGTGTATCGCTTCTGGTTAACTGGCCAGAGCAAGCTTGTACATGTGACTATTGTGAAACGGGGAGAAACTGGCAGGACTAACTATAACTCTCTTAAGGTAGCCAAATGCCTCGTCAACAGGCGAATTCCAACGGCAAACTCGAGGAGCTCCCGGCAGGAGTACTGTGAAAGTCTCAAGGCCGACAAATAATGACGTACCGCTTCAGGTGAACTGGGCCAGAGGAAGCTTGAAAATGTGGCTGTGGTTAACAGCGAGCATTTGGCAGGTGTAACAATGACTCTCTTAAGGTAGAAAAATGCCTCGTCAACAGGCGAAAAACATCGGCAAACCCGAGGAGCTCCCGGCAGGAGTACTGTGAAAGTCTTAAGGTCAACAAATAATGGCGTATCGCTTCTGGTGAACTAGCCAGAGTAAGCTTGTAGATGTGACTGTGGTAAAATGGGGAGCAAGTGGCAGGAGTAACTATGACTTTCTTAGGGTTGCCAAATGACTCGTCAAAAGGCGAATTACATCGGCAAACCCGAGGAGCTCCCGGCAGGAGTACTGTGAAAGTCTTAAATTCTACAAATAATGGCGTATCGCTTCTGGTGAACTGGCCAGAGTAAGCTTGTAGATGCAACTGTGGTAAAACGAGGAGCAAGTGGCAGGAGTAACTATGACTCTCTTAAGGTAGCCAAATGCCTCGTCAACAGGCGAATTCCAACGGCAAACTCGAGGAGCTCCCGGCAGGAGTACTGTGAAAGCCTTAAATTCAACAAATAATGGCGTATCGCTTCTGGTGAACTGGCCAGAGTAAGCTTGTAGATGCAACTGTGGTAAAACGAGGAGCAAGTGGCAGGAGTAACTATGACTCTCTTAAGGTAGCCAAATGCCTCGTCAACAGGCGAATTCCAACGGCAAACTCGAGGAGCTCCCGGCAGGAGTACTGTGAAAGTCTTAAGGTCAACAAATAATGGCGTATCGCTTCTGGTGAACTAGCCAGAGTAAGCTTGTAGATGTGACTGTGGTAAAATGGGGAGCAAGTGGCAGGAGTAACTATGACTCTCTTAGGGTTGCCAAATGACTCGTCAAAAGGCGAATTACATCGGCAAACCCGAGGAGCTCCCGGCAGGAGTACTGTGAAAGTCTTAAGGTCAACAAATAATGGTGTATCGCTTCTGGTTAACTGGCCAGAGCAAGCTTGTACATGTGACTATTGTGAAACGGGGAGAAACTGGCAGGACTAACTATAACTCTCTTAAGGTAGCCAAATGCCTCGTCAACAGGCGAATTCCAACGGCAAACTCGAGGAGCTCCCGGCAGGAGTACTGTGAAAGTCTCAAGGCCGACAAATAATGACGTACCGCTTCAGGTGAACTGGGCCAGAGGAAGCTTGAAAATGTGGCTGTGGTTAACAGCGAGCATTTGGCAGGTGTAACAATGACTCTCTTAAGGTAGAAAAATGCCTCGTCAACAGGCGAAAAACATCGGCAAACCCGAGGAGCTCCCGGCAGGAGTACTGTGAAAGTCTTAAGGTCAACAAATAATGGTGTATCGCTTCTGGTTAACTGGCCAGAGCAAGCTTGTACATGTGACTGTGGTAAAATGGGGAGCAAGTGGCAGGAGTAACTATGACTTTCTTAGGGTTGCCAAATGACTCGTCAAAAGGCGAATTACATCGGCAAACCCGAGGAGCTCCCGGCAGGAGTAGTGTGAAAGTCTTAAATTCTACAAATAATGGCGTATCGCTTCTGGTGAACTGGCCAGAGTAAGCTTGTAGATGCAACTGTGGTAAAACGAGGAGCAAGTGGCAGGAGTAACTATGACTCTCTTAAGGTAGCCAAATGCCTCGTCAACAGGCGAATTCCAACGGCAAACTCGAGGAGCTCCCGGCAGGAGTACTGTGAAAGCCTTAAATTCAACAAATAATGGCGTATCGCTTCTGGTGAACTGGCCAGAGTAAGCTTGTAGATGCAACTGTGGTAAAACGAGGAGCAAGTGGCAGGAGTAACTATGACTCTCTTAAGGTAGCCAAATGCCTCGTCAACAGGCGAATTCCAACGGCAAACTCGAGGAGCTCCCGGCAGGAGTACTGTGAAAGTCTTAAGGTCAACAAATAATGGCGTATCGCTTCTGGTGAACTAGCCAGAGTAAGCTTGTAGATGTGACTGTGGTAAAATGGGGAGCAAGTGGCAGGAGTAACTATGACTCTCTTAGGGTTGCCAAATGACTCGTCAAAAGGCGAATTACATCGGCAAACCCGAGGAGCTCCCGGCAGGAGTACTGTGAAAGTCTTAAGGTCAACAAATAATGGTGTATCGCTTCTGGTTAACTGGCCAGAGCAAGCTTGTACATGTGACTATTGTGAAACGGGGAGAAACTGGCAGGACTAACTATAACTCTCTTAAGGTAGCCAAATGCCTCGTCAACAGGCGAATTCCAACGGCAAACTCGAGGAGCTCCCGGCAGGAGTACTGTGAAAGTCTCAAGGCCGACAAATAATGACGTACCGCTTCAGGTGAACTGGGCCAGAGGAAGCTTGAAAATGTGGCTGTGGTTAACAGCGAGCATTTGGCAGGTGTAACAATGACTCTCTTAAGGTAGCCAAATGCGTCGTCAACAGGCGAATTCCAACGGCAAACTCGAGGAGCTCCCGGCAGGAGTACTGTGAAAGTCTTAAGGTCAACAAATAATGGCGTATCGCTTCTGGTGAACTGACCAGAGTAAGCTTGTAGATGCGACTGTGGTAAAACGAGGAGCAAGTGGCAGGAGTAACTATGACTCTCTTAAGGTAGCCAAATGCGTCGTCAACAGGCGAATTCCAACGGCAAACTCGAGGAGCTCCCGGCAGGAGTACTGTGAAAGTCTTAAGGTCAACAAATAATGGCGTATCGCTTCTGGTTAACTGGCCAGAGCAAGCTTGTACATGTGACTATTGTGAAACGGGGAGAAACTGGCAGGACTAACTATAACTCTCTTAAGGTAGCCAAATGCCTCGTCAACAGGCGAATTCCAACGGCAAACTCGAGGAGCTCCCGGCAGGAGTACTGTGAAAGTCTCAAGGCCGACAAATAATGACGTACCGCTTCAGGTGAACTGGGCCAGAGGAAGCTTGAAAATGTGGCTGTGGTTAACAGCGAGCATTTGGCAGGTGTAACAATGACTCTCTTAAGGTAGAAAAATGCCTCGTCAACAGGCGAAAAACATCGGCATTCTCGAGGAGCTCCCGGCAGGAGTACTGTGAAAGTCTTAAGGTCAACAAATAATGGCGTATCGCTTCTGGTGAACTGGCCAGAGTAAGCTTGTAGATGCAACTGTGGTAAAACGAGGAGCAAGTGGCAGGAGTAACTATGACTCTCTTAAGGTAGCCAAATGCGTCGTCAACAGGCGAATTCCAACGGCAAACTCGAGGAGCTCCCGGCAGGAGTACTGTGAAAGTCTTAAGGTCAACAAATAATGGCGTATCGCTTCTGGTGAACTGACCAGAGTAAGCTTGTAGATGCGACTGTGGTAAAACGAGGAGCAAGTGGCAGGAGTAACTATGACTCTCTTAAGGTAGCCAAATGCCTCGTCAACAGGCGAATTCCAACGGCAAACTCGAGGAGCTCCCGGCAGGAGTACTGTGAAAGTCTTAAGGTCAACAAATAATGGTGTATCGCTTCTGGTTAACTGGCCAGAGCAAGCTTGTACATGCGACTATTGTGAAACGGGGAGAAACTGGCAGGACTAACTATAACTCTCTTAAGGTAGCCAAATGCCTCGTCAACAGGCGAATTCCAACGGCAAACTCGAGGAGCTCCCGGCAGGAGTACTGTGAAAGTCTCAAGGCCGACAAATAATGACGTACCGCTTCAGGTGAACTGGGCCAGAGGAAGCTTGAAAATGTGGCTGTGGTTAACAGCGAGCATTTGGCAGGTGTAACAATGACTCTCTTAAGGTAGAAAAATGCCTCGTCAACAGGCGAAAAACATCGGCATTCTCGAGGAGCTCCCGGCAGGAGTACTGTGAAAGTCTTAAGGTCAACAAATAATGGCGTATCGCTTCTGGTGAACTAGCCAGAGTAAGCTTGTAGATGTGACTGTGGTAAAATGGGGAGCAAGTGGCAGGAGTAACTATGACTCTTAGGGTTGCCAAATGACTCGTCAAAAGGCGAATTACATCGGCAAACCCGAGGAGCTCCCGGCAGGAGTACTGTGAAAGTCTTAAATTCAACAAATAATGGCGTATCGCTTCTGGTGAACTGGCCAGAGTAAGCTTGTAGATGCAACTGTGGTAAAACGAGGAGCAAGTGGCAGGAGTAACTATGACTCTCTTAAGGTAGCCAAATGCCTCGTCAACAGGCGAATTCCAACGGCAAACTCGAGGAGCTCCCGGCAGGAGTACTGTGAAAGTCTTAAATTCAACAAATAATGGCGTATCGCTTCTGGTGAACTGGCCAGAGTAAGCTTGTAGATGCAACTGTGGTAAAACGAGGAGCAAGTGGCAGGAGTAACTATGACTCTCTTAAGGTAGCCAAATGCCTCGTCAACAGGCGAATTCCAACGGCAAACTCGAGGAGCTCCCGGCAGGAGTACTGTGAAAGTCTTAAGGTCAACAAATAATGGCGTATCGCTTCTGGTGAACTAGCCAGAGTAAGCTTGTAGATGTGACTGTGGTAAAATGGGGAGCAAGTGGCAGGAGTAACTATGACTCTCTTAGGGTTGCCAAATGACTCGTCAAAAGGCGAATTACATCGGCAAACCCGAGGAGCTCCCGGCAGGAGTACTGTGAAAGTCTTAAGGTCAACAAATAATGGTGTATCGCTTCTGGTTAACTGGCCAGAGCAAGCTTGTACATGTGACTATTGTGAAACGGGGAGAAACTGGCAGGACTAACTATAACTCTCTTAAGGTAGCCAAATGCCTCGTCAACAGGCGAATTCCAACGGCAAACTCGAGGAGCTCCCGGCAGGAGTACTGTGAAAGTCTCAAGGCCGACAAATAATGACGTACCGCTTCAGGTGAACTGGGCCAGAGGAAGCTTGAAAATGTGGCTGTGGTTAACAGCGAGCATTTGGCAGGTGTAACAATGACTCTCTTAAGGTAGAAAAATGCCTCGTCAACAGGCGAAAAACATCGGCATTCTCGAGGAGCTCCCGGCAGGAGTACTGTGAAAGTCTTAAGGTCAACAAATAATGGCGTATCGCTTCTGGTGAACTAGCCAGAGTAAGCTTGTAGATGTGACTGTGGTAAAATGGGGAGCAAGTGGCAGGAGTAACTATGACTTTCTTAGGGTTGCCAAATGACTCGTCAAAAGGCGAATTACATCGGCAAACCCGAGGAGCTCCCGGCAGGAGTACTGTGAAAGTCTTAAATTCTACAAATAATGGCGTATCGCTTCTGGTGAACTGGCCAGAGTAAGCTTGTAGATGCAACTGTGGTAAAACGAGGAGCAAGTGGCAGGAGTAACTATGACTCTCTTAAGGTAGCCAAATGCCTCGTCAACAGGCGAATTCCAACGGCAAACTCGAGGAGCTCCCGGCAGGAGTACTGTGAAAGCCTTAAATTCAACAAATAATGGCGTATCGCTTCTGGTGAACTGGCCAGAGTAAGCTTGTAGATGCAACTGTGGTAAAACGAGGAGCAAGTGGCAGGAGTAACTATGACTCTCTTAAGGTAGCCAAATGCCTCGTCAACAGGCGAATTCCAACGGCAAACTCGAGGAGCTCCCGGCAGGAGTACTGTGAAAGTCTTAAGGTCAACAAATAATGGCGTATCGCTTCTGGTGAACTAGCCAGAGTAAGCTTGTAGATGTGACTGTGGTAAAATGGGGAGCAAGTGGCAGGAGTAACTATGACTCTCTTAGGGTTGCCAAATGACTCGTCAAAAGGCGAATTACATCGGCAAACCCGAGGAGCTCCCGGCAGGAGTACTGTGAAAGTCTTAAGGTCAACAAATAATGGTGTATCGCTTCTGGTTAACTGGCCAGAGCAAGCTTGTACATGTGACTATTGTGAAACGGGGAGAAACTGGCAGGACTAACTATAACTCTCTTAAGGTAGCCAAATGCCTCGTCAACAGGCGAATTCCAACGGCAAACTCGAGGAGCTCCCGGCAGGAGTACTGTGAAAGTCTTAAATTCAACAAATAATGGCGTATCGCTTCTGGTGAACTGGCCAGAGTAAGCTTGTAGATGCAACTGTGGTAAAACGAGGAGCAAGTGGCAGGAGTAACTATGACTCTCTTAAGGTAGCCAAATGCCTCGTCAACAGGCGAATTCCAACGGCAAACTCGAGGAGCTCCCGGCAGGAGTACTGTGAAAGTCTCAAGGCCGACAAATAATGACGTACCGCTTCAGGTGAACTGGGCCAGAGGAAGCTTGAAAATGTGGCTGTGGTTAACAGCGAGCATTTTGCAGGTGTAACAATGACTCTCTTAAGGTAGAAAAATGCCTCGTCAACAGGCGAAAAACATCGGCATTCTCGAGGAGCTCCCGGCAGGAGTACTGTGAAAGTCTTAAGGTCAACAAATAATGGCGTATCGCTTCTGGTGAACTAGCCAGAGTAAGCTTGTAGATGTGACTGTGGTAAAATGGGGAGCAAGTGGCAGGAGTAACTATGACTCTTAGGGTTGCCAAATGACTCGTCAAAAGGCGAATTACATCGGCAAACCCGAGGAGCTCCCGGCAGGAGTACTGTGAAAGTCTTAAATTCAACAAATAATGGCGTATCGCTTCTGGTGAACTGGCCAGAGTAAGCTTGTAGATGCAACTGTGGTAAAACGAGGAGCAAGTGGCAGGAGTAACTATGACTCTCTTAAGGTAGCCAAATGCCTCGTCAACAGGCGAATTCCAACGGCAAACTCGAGGAGCTCCCGGCAGGAGTACTGTGAAAGTCTTAAATTCAACAAATAATGGCGTATCGCTTCTGGTGAACTGGCCAGAGTAAGCTTGTAGATGCAACTGTGGTAAAACGAGGAGCAAGTGGCAGGAGTAACTATGACTCTCTTAAGGTAGCCAAATGCCTCGTCAACAGGCGAATTCCAACGGCAAACTCGAGGAGCTCCCGGCAGGAGTACTGTGAAAGTCTTAAGGTCAACAAATAATGGCGTATCGCTTCTGGTGAACTAGCCAGAGTAAGCTTGTAGATGTGACTGTGGTAAAATGGGGAGCAAGTGGCAGGAGTAACTATGACTCTCTTAGGGTTGCCAAATGACTCGTCAAAAGGCGAATTACATCGGCAAACCCGAGGAGCTCCCGGCAGGAGTACTGTGAAAGTCTTAAGGTCAACAAATAATGGTGTATCGCTTCTGGTTAACTGGCCAGAGCAAGCTTGTACATGTGACTATTGTGAAACGGGGAGAAACTGGCAGGACTAACTATAACTCTCTTAAGGTAGCCAAATGCCTCGTCAACAGGCGAATTCCAACGGCAAACTCGAGGAGCTCCCGGCAGGAGTACTGTGAAAGTCTCAAGGCCGACAAATAATGACGTACCGCTTCAGGTGAACTGGGCCAGAGGAAGCTTGAAAATGTGGCTGTGGTTAACAGCGAGCATTTGGCAGGTGTAACAATGACTCTCTTAAGGTAGAAAAATGCCTCGTCAACAGGCGAAAAACATCGGCATTCTCGAGGAGCTCCCGGCAGGAGTACTGTGAAAGTCTTAAGGTCAACAAATAATGGCGTATCGCTTCTGGTGAACTAGCCAGAGTAAGCTTGTAGATGTGACTGTGGTAAAATGGGGAGCAAGTGGCAGGAGTAACTATGACTTTCTTAGGGTTGCCAAATGACTCGTCAAAAGGCGAATTACATCGGCAAACCCGAGGAGCTCCCGGCAGGAGTACTGTGAAAGTCTTAAATTCTACAAATAATGGCGTATCGCTTCTGGTGAACTGGCCAGAGTAAGCTTGTAGATGCAACTGTGGTAAAACGAGGAGCAAGTGGCAGGAGTAACTATGACTCTCTTAAGGTAGCCAAATGCCTCGTCAACAGGCGAATTCCAACGGCAAACTCGAGGAGCTCCCGGCAGGAGTACTGTGAAAGCCTTAAATTCAACAAATAATGGCGTATCGCTTCTGGTGAACTGGCCAGAGTAAGCTTGTAGATGCAACTGTGGTAAAACGAGGAGCAAGTGGCAGGAGTAACTATGACTCTCTTAAGGTAGCCAAATGCCTCGTCAACAGGCGAATTCCAACGGCAAACTCGAGGAGCTCCCGGCAGGAGTACTGTGAAAGTCTTAAGGTCAACAAATAATGGCGTATCGCTTCTGGTTAACTGGCCAGAGCAAGCTTGTACATGTGACTATTGTGAAACGGGGAGAAACTGGCAGGACTAACTATAACTCTCTTAAGGTAGCCAAATGCCTCGTCAACAGGCGAATTCCAACGGCAAACTCGAGGAGCTCCCGGCAGGAGTACTGTGAAAGTCTCAAGGCCGACAAATAATGACGTACCGCTTCAGGTGAACTGGGCCAGAGGAAGCTTGAAAATGTGGCTGTGGTTAACAGCGAGCATTTGGCAGGTGTAACAATGACTCTCTTAAGGTAGAAAAATGCCTCGTCAACAGGCGAAAAACATCGGCATTCTCGAGGAGCTCCCGGCAGGAGTACTGTGAAAGTCTTAAGGTCAACAAATAATGGCGTATCGCTTCTGGTGAACTGGCCAGAGTAAGCTTGTAGATGCAACTGTGGTAAAACGAGGAGCAAGTGGCAGGAGTAACTATGACTCTCTTAAGGTAGCCAAATGCGTCGTCAACAGGCGAATTCCAACGGCAAACTCGAGGAGCTCCCGGCAGGAGTACTGTGAAAGTCTTAAGGTCAACAAATAATGGCGTATCGCTTCTGGTGAACTGACCAGAGTAAGCTTGTAGATGCGACTGTGGTAAAACGAGGAGCAAGTGGCAGGAGTAACTATGACTCTCTTAAGGTAGCCAAATGCCTCGTCAACAGGCGAATTCCAACGGCAAACTCGAGGAGCTCCCGGCAGGAGTACTGTGAAAGTCTTAAGGTCAACAAATAATGGTGTATCGCTTCTGGTTAACTGGCCAGAGCAAGCTTGTACATGCGACTATTGTGAAACGGGGAGAAACTGGCAGGACTAACTATAACTCTCTTAAGGTAGCCAAATGCCTCGTCAACAGGCGAATTCCAACGGCAAACTCGAGGAGCTCCCGGCAGGAGTACTGTGAAAGTCTCAAGGCCGACAAATAATGACGTACCGCTTCAGGTGAACTGGGCCAGAGGAAGCTTGAAAATGTGGCTGTGGTTAACAGCGAGCATTTGGCAGGTGTAACAATGACTCTCTTAAGGTAGAAAAATGCCTCGTCAACAGGCGAAAAACATCGGCATTCTCGAGGAGCTCCCGGCAGGAGTACTGTGAAAGTCTTAAGGTCAACAAATAATGGCGTATCGCTTCTGGTGAACTAGCCAGAGTAAGCTTGTAGATGTGACTGTGGTAAAATGGGGAGCAAGTGGCAGGAGTAACTATGACTCTTAGGGTTGCCAAATGACTCGTCAAAAGGCGAATTACATCGGCAAACCCGAGGAGCTCCCGGCAGGAGTACTGTGAAAGTCTTAAATTCAACAAATAATGGCGTATCGCTTCTGGTGAACTGGCCAGAGTAAGCTTGTAGATGCAACTGTGGTAAAACGAGGAGCAAGTGGCAGGAGTAACTATGACTCTCTTAAGGTAGCCAAATGCCTCGTCAACAGGCGAATTCCAACGGCAAACTCGAGGAGCTCCCGGCAGGAGTACTGTGAAAGTCTTAAATTCAACAAATAATGGCGTATCGCTTCTGGTGAACTGGCCAGAGTAAGCTTGTAGATGCAACTGTGGTAAAACGAGGAGCAAGTGGCAGGAGTAACTATGACTCTCTTAAGGTAGCCAAATGCCTCGTCAACAGGCGAATTCCAACGGCAAACTCGAGGAGCTCCCGGCAGGAGTACTGTGAAAGTCTTAAGGTCAACAAATAATGGCGTATCGCTTCTGGTGAACTAGCCAGAGTAAGCTTGTAGATGTGACTGTGGTAAAATGGGGAGCAAGTGGCAGGAGTAACTATGACTCTCTTAGGGTTGCCAAATGACTCGTCAAAAGGCGAATTACATCGGCAAACCCGAGGAGCTCCCGGCAGGAGTACTGTGAAAGTCTTAAGGTCAACAAATAATGGTGTATCGCTTCTGGTTAACTGGCCAGAGCAAGCTTGTACATGTGACTATTGTGAAACGGGGAGAAACTGGCAGGACTAACTATAACTCTCTTAAGGTAGCCAAATGCCTCGTCAACAGGCGAATTCCAACGGCAAACTCGAGGAGCTCCCGGCAGGAGTACTGTGAAAGTCTCAAGGCCGACAAATAATGACGTACCGCTTCAGGTGAACTGGGCCAGAGGAAGCTTGAAAATGTGGCTGTGGTTAACAGCGAGCATTTGGCAGGTGTAACAATGACTCTCTTAAGGTAGAAAAATGCCTCGTCAACAGGCGAAAAACATCGGCATTCTCGAGGAGCTCCCGGCAGGAGTACTGTGAAAGTCTTAAGGTCAACAAATAATGGCGTATCGCTTCTGGTGAACTAGCCAGAGTAAGCTTGTAGATGTGACTGTGGTAAAATGGGGAGCAAGTGGCAGGAGTAACTATGACTTTCTTAGGGTTGCCAAATGACTCGTCAAAAGGCGAATTACATCGGCAAACCCGAGGAGCTCCCGGCAGGAGTACTGTGAAAGTCTTAAATTCTACAAATAATGGCGTATCGCTTCTGGTGAACTGGCCAGAGTAAGCTTGTAGATGCAACTGTGGTAAAACGAGGAGCAAGTGGCAGGAGTAACTATGACTCTCTTAAGGTAGCCAAATGCCTCGTCAACAGGCGAATTCCAACGGCAAACTCGAGGAGCTCCCGGCAGGAGTACTGTGAAAGCCTTAAATTCAACAAATAATGGCGTATCGCTTCTGGTGAACTGGCCAGAGTAAGCTTGTAGATGCAACTGTGGTAAAACGAGGAGCAAGTGGCAGGAGTAACTATGACTCTCTTAAGGTAGCCAAATGCCTCGTCAACAGGCGAATTCCAACGGCAAACTCGAGGAGCTCCCGGCAGGAGTACTGTGAAAGTCTTAAGGTCAACAAATAATGGCGTATCGCTTCTGGTGAACTAGCCAGAGTAAGCTTGTAGATGTGACTGTGGTAAAATGGGGAGCAAGTGGCAGGAGTAACTATGACTCTCTTAGGGTTGCCAAATGACTCGTCAAAAGGCGAATTACATCGGCAAACCCGAGGAGCTCCCGGCAGGAGTACTGTGAAAGTCTTAAGGTCAACAAATAATGGTGTATCGCTTCTGGTTAACTGGCCAGAGCAAGCTTGTACATGTGACTATTGTGAAACGGGGAGAAACTGGCAGGACTAACTATAACTCTCTTAAGGTAGCCAAATGCCTCGTCAACAGGCGAATTCCAACGGCAAACTCGAGGAGCTCCCGGCAGGAGTACTGTGAAAGTCTTAAATTCAACAAATAATGGCGTATCGCTTCTGGTGAACTGGCCAGAGTAAGCTTGTAGATGCAACTGTGGTAAAACGAGGAGCAAGTGGCAGGAGTAACTATGACTCTCTTAAGGTAGCCAAATGCCTCGTCAACAGGCGAATTCCAACGGCAAACTCGAGGAGCTCCCGGCAGGAGTACTGTGAAAGTCTCAAGGCCGACAAATAATGACGTACCGCTTCAGGTGAACTGGGCCAGAGGAAGCTTGAAAATGTGGCTGTGGTTAACAGCGAGCATTTTGCAGGTGTAACAATGACTCTCTTAAGGTAGAAAAATGCCTCGTCAACAGGCGAAAAACATCGGCATTCTCGAGGAGCTCCCGGCAGGAGTACTGTGAAAGTCTTAAGGTCAACAAATAATGGCGTATCGCTTCTGGTGAACTGGCCAGATTAAGCTTGTAGATGCAACTGTGGTAAAACGAGGAGCAAGTGGCAGGAGTAACTATGACTCTCTTAAGGTAGCCAAATGCCTCGTCAACAGGCGAATTCCAACGGCAAACTCGAGAAGCTCCCGGCAGGAGTACTGTGAAAGCCTTAAATTCAACAAATAATGGCGTATCGCTTCTGGTGAACTGGCCAGAGTAAGCTTGTAGATGCAACTGTGGTAAAACGAGGAGCAAGTGGCAGGAGTAACTATGACTCTCTTAAGGTAGCCAAATGCCTCGTCAACAGGCGAATTCCAACGGCAAACTCGAGGAGCTCCCGGCAGGAGTACTGTGAAAGTCTTAAGGTCAACAAATAATGGCGTATCGCTTCTGGTGAACTAGCCAGAGTAAGCTTGTAGATGTGACTGTGGTAAAATGGGGAGCAAGTGGCAGGAGTAACTATGACTCTCTTAGGGTTGCCAAATGACTCGTCAAAAGGCGAATTACATCGGCAAACCCGAGGAGCTCCCGGCAGGAGTACTGTGAAAGTCTTAAGGTCAACAAATAATGGTGTATCGCTTCTGGTTAACTGGCCAGAGCAAGCTTGTACATGTGACTATTGTGAAACGGGGAGAAACTGGCAGGACTAACTATAACTCTCTTAAGGTAGCCAAATGCCTCGTCAACAGGCGAATTCCAACGGCAAACTCGAGGAGCTCCCGGCAGGAGTACTGTGAAAGTCTCAAGGCCGACAAATAATGACGTACCGCTTCAGGTGAACTGGGCCAGAGGAAGCTTGAAAATGTGGCTGTGGTTAACAGCGAGCATTTGGCAGGTGTAACAATGACTCTCTTAAGGTAGAAAAATGCCTCGTCAACAGGCGAAAAACATCGGCATTCTCGAGGAGCTCCCGGCAGGAGTACTGTGAAAGTCTTAAGGTCAACAAATAATGGCGTATCGCTTCTGGTGAACTGGCCAGAGTAAGCTTGTAGATGCAACTGTGGTAAAACGAGGAGCAAGTGGCAGGAGTAACTATGACTCTCTTAAGGTAGCCAAATGCCTCGTCAACAGGCGAATTCCAACGGCAAACTCGAGGAGCTCCCGGCAGGAGTACTGTGAAAGTCTTAAGGTCAACAAATAATGGCGTATCGCTTCTGGTGAACTGACCAGAGTAAGCTTGTAGATGCGACTGTGGTAAAACGAGGAGCAAGTGGCAGGAGTAACTATGACTCGCTTAAGGTAGCCAAATGCCTCGTCAACAGGCGAATTCCAACGGCAAACTCGACGAGCTCCCGGCAGGAGTACTGTGAAAGTCTTAAGGTCAACAAATAATGGTGTATCGCTTCTGGTTAACTGGCCAGAGCAAGCTTGTACATGTGACTATTGTGAAACGGGGAGAAACTGGCAGGACTAACTATAACTCTCTTAAGGTAGCCAAATGCCTCGTCAACAGGCGAATTCCAACGGCAAACTCGAGGAGCTCCCGGCAGGAGTACTGTGAAAGTCTCAAGGCCGACAAATAATGACGTACCGCTTCAGGTGAACTGGGCCAGAGGAAGCTTGAAAATGTGGCTGTGGTTAACAGCGAGCATTTGGCAGGTGTAACAATGACTCTCTTAAGGTAGAAAAATGCCTCGTCAACAGGCGAAAAACATCGGCATTCTCGAGGAGCTCCCGGCAGGAGTACTGTGAAAGTCTTAAGGTCAACAAATAATGGCGTATCGCTTCTGGTGAACTAGCCAGAGTAAGCTTGTAGATGTGACTGTGGTAAAATGGGGAGCAAGTGGCAGGAGTAACTATGACTTTCTTAGGGTTGCCAAATGACTCGTCAAAAGGCGAATTACATCGGCAAACCCGAGGAGCTCCCGGCAGGAGTACTGTGAAAGTCTTAAATTCTACAAATAATGGCGTATCGCCTCTGGTGAACTGGCCAGAGTAAGCTTGTAGATGCAACTGTGGTAAAACGAGGAGCAAGTGGCAGGAGTAACTATGACTCTCTTAAGGTAGCCAAATGCCTCGTCAACAGGCGAATTCCAACGGCAAACTCGAGGAGCTCCCGGCAGGAGTACTGTGAAAGCCTTAAATTCAACAAATAATGGCGTATCGCTTCTGGTGAACTGGCCAGAGTAAGCTTGTAGATGCAACTGTGGTAAAACGAGGAGCAAGTGGCAGGAGTAACTATGACTCTCTTAAGGTAGCCAAATGCCTCGTCAACAGGCGAATTCCAACGGCAAACTCGAGGAGCTCCCGGCAGGAGTACTGTGAAAGTCTTAAGGTCAACAAATAATGGCGTATCGCTTCTGGTGAACTAGCCAGAGTAAGCTTGTAGATGTGACTGTGGTAAAATGGGGAGCAAGTGGCAGGAGTAACTATGACTCTCTTAGGGTTGCCAAATGACTCGTCAAAAGGCGAATTACATCGGCAAACCCGAGGAGCTCCCGGCAGGAGTACTGTGAAAGTCTTAAGGTCAACAAATAATGGTGTATCGCTTCTGGTTAACTGGCCAGAGCAAGCTTGTACATGTGACTATTGTGAAACGGGGAGAAACTGGCAGGACTAACTATAACTCTCTTAAGGTAGCCAAATGCCTCGTCAACAGGCGAATTCCAACGGCAAACTCGAGGAGCTCCCGGCAGGAGTACTGTGAAAGTCTCAAGGCCGACAAATAATGACGTACCGCTTCAGGTGAACTGGGCCAGAGGAAGCTTGAAAATGTGGCTGTGGTTAACAGCGAGCATTTGGCAGGTGTAACAATGACTCTCTTAAGGTAGAAAAATGCCTCGTCAACAGGCGAAAAACATCGGCATTCTCGAGGAGCTCCCGGCAGGAGTACTGTGAAAGTCTTAAGGTCAACAAATAATGGCGTATCGCTTCTGGTGAACTGGCCAGAGTAAGCTTGTAGATGCATCTGTGGTAAAACAAGGAGCAAGTGGCAGGAGTAACTATGACTCTCTTAAGGTAGCCAAATGCGTCGTCAACAGGCGAATTCCAACGGCAAACTCGAGGAGCTCCCGGCAGGAGTACTGTGAAAGTCTTAAGGTCAACAAATAATGGCGTATCGCTTCTGGTGAACTGACCAGAGTAAGCTTGTAGATGCGACTGTGGTAAAACGAGGAGCAAGTGGCAGGAGTAACTATGACTCTCTTAAGGTAGCCAAATGCCTCGTCAACAGGCGAATTCCAACGGCAAACTCGACGAGCTCCCGGCAGGAGTACTGTGAAAGTCTTAAGGTCAACAAATAATGGTGTATCGCTTCTGGTTAACTGGCCAGAGCAAGCTTGTACATGTGACTATTGTGAAACGGGGAGAAACTGGCAGGACTAACTATAACTCTCTTAAGGTAGCCAAATGCCTCGTCAACAGGCGAATTCCAACGGCAAACTCGAGGAGCTCCCGGCAGGAGTACTGTGAAAGTCTCAAGGCCGACAAATAATGACGTACCGCTTCAGGTGAACTGGGCCAGAGGAAGCTTGAAAATGTGGCTGTGGTTAACAGCGAGCATTTGGCAGGTGTAACAATGACTCTCTTAAGGTAGAAAAATGCCTCGTCAACAGGCGAAAAACATCGGCATTCTCGAGGAGCTCCCGGCAGGAGTACTGTGAAAGTCTTAAGGTCAACAAATAATGGCGTATCGCTTCTGGTGAACTAGCCAGAGTAAGCTTGTAGATGTGACTGTGGTAAAATGGGGAGCAAGTGGCAGGAGTAACTATGACTTTCTTAGGGTTGCCAAATGACTCGTCAAAAGGCGAATTACATCGGCAAACCCGAGGAGCTCCCGGCAGGAGTACTGTGAAAGTCTTAAATTCTACAAATAATGGCGTATCGCTTCTGGTGAACTGGCCAGAGTAAGCTTGTAGATGCAACTGTGGTAAAACGAGGAGCAAGTGGCAGGAGTAACTATGACTCTCTTAAGGTAGCCAAATGCCTCGTCAACAGGCGAATTCCAACGGCAAACTCGAGGAGCTCCCGGCAGGAGTACTGTGAAAGCCTTAAATTCAACAAATAATGGCGTATCGCTTCTGGTGAACTGGCCAGAGTAAGCTTGTAGATGCAACTGTGGTAAAACGAGGAGCAAGTGGCAGGAGTAACTATGACTCTCTTAAGGTAGCCAAATGCCTCGTCAACAGGCGAATTCCAACGGCAAACTCGAGGAGCTCCCGGCAGGAGTACTGTGAAAGTCTTAAGGTCAACAAATAATGGCGTATCGCTTCTGGTGAACTAGCCAGAGTAAGCTTGTAGATGTGACTGTGGTAAAATGGGGAGCAAGTGGCAGGAGTAACTATGACTCTCTTAGGGTTGCCAAATGACTCGTCAAAAGGCGAATTACATCGGCAAACCCGAGGAGCTCCCGGCAGGAGTACTGTGAAAGTCTTAAGGTCAACAAATAATGGTGTATCGCTTCTGGTTAACTGGCCAGAGCAAGCTTGTACATGTGACTATTGTGAAACGGGGAGAAACTGGCAGGACTAACTATAACTCTCTTAAGGTAGCCAAATGCCTCGTCAACAGGCGAATTCCAACGGCAAACTCGAGGAGCTCCCGGCAGGAGTACTGTGAAAGTCTCAAGGCCGACAAATAATGACGTACCGCTTCAGGTGAACTGGGCCAGAGGAAGCTTGAAAATGTGGCTGTGGTTAACAGCGAGCATTTGGCAGGTGTAACAATGACTCTCTTAAGGTAGAAAAATGCCTCGTCAACAGGCGAAAAACATCGGCATTCTCGAGGAGCTCCCGGCAGGAGTACTGTGAAAGTCTTAAGGTCAACAAATAATGGCGTATCGCTTCTGGTGAACTGGCCAGAGTAAGCTTGTAGATGCATCTGTGGTAAAACAAGGAGCAAGTGGCAGGAGTAACTATGACTCTCTTAAGGTAGCCAAATGCGTCGTCAACAGGCGAATTCCAACGGCAAACTCGAGGAGCTCCCGGCAGGAGTACTGTGAAAGTCTTAAGGTCAACAAATAATGGCGTATCGCTTCTGGTGAACTGACCAGAGTAAGCTTGTAGATGCGACTGTGGTAAAACGAGGAGCAAGTGGCAGGAGTAACTATGACTCTCTTAAGGTAGCCAAATGCCTCGTCAACAGGCGAATTCCAACGGCAAACTCGAGGAGCTCCCGGCAGGAGTACTGTGAAAGTCTTAAGGTCAACAAATAATGGTGTATCGCTTCTGGTTAACTGGCCAGAGCAAGCTTGTACATGTGACTATTGTGAAACGGGGAGAAACTGGCAGGACTAACTATAACTCTCTTAAGGTAGCCAAATGCCTCGTCAACAGGCGAATTCCAACGGCAAACTCGAGGAGCTCCCGGCAGGAGTACTGTGAAAGTCTCAAGGCCGACAAATAATGACGTACCGCTTCAGGTGAACTGGGCCAGAGGAAGCTTGAAAATGTGGCTGTGGTTAACAGCGAGCATTTGGCAGGTGTAACAATGACTCTCTTAAGGTAGAAAAATGCCTCGTCAACAGGCGAAAAACATCGGCATTCTCGAGGAGCTCCCGGCAGGAGTACTGTGAAAGCCTTAAATTCAACAAATAATGGCGTATCGCTTCTGGTGAACTGGCCAGAGTAAGCTTGTAGATGCAACTGTGGTAAAACGAGGAGCAAGTGGCAGGAGTAACTATGACTCTCTTAAGGTAGCCAAATGCCTCGTCAACAGGCGAATTCCAACGGCAAACTCGAGGAGCTCCCGGCAGGAGTACTGTGAAAGTCTTAAGGTCAACAAATAATGGCGTATCGCTTCTGGTGAACTAGCCAGAGTAAGCTTGTAGATGTGACTGTGGTAAAATGGGGAGCAAGTGGCAGGAGTAACTATGACTCTCTTAGGGTTGCCAAATGACTCGTCAAAAGGCGAATTACATCGGCAAACCCGAGGAGCTCCCGGCAGGAGTACTGTGAAAGTCTTAAGGTCAACAAATAATGGTGTATCGCTTCTGGTTAACTGGCCAGAGCAAGCTTGTACATGTGACTATTGTGAAACGGGGAGAAACTGGCAGGACTAACTATAACTCTCTTAAGGTAGCCAAATGCCTCGTCAACAGGCGAATTCCAACGGCAAACTCGAGGAGCTCCCGGCAGGAGTACTGTGAAAGTCTCAAGGCCGACAAATAATGACGTACCGCTTCAGGTGAACTGGGCCAGAGGAAGCTTGAAAATGTGGCTGTGGTTAACAGCGAGCATTTGGCAGGTGTAACAATGACTCTCTTAAGGTAGAAAAATGCCTCGTCAACAGGCGAAAAACATCGGCATTCTCGAGGAGCTCCCGGCAGGAGTACTGTGAAAGTCTTAAGGTCAACAAATAATGGCGTATCGCTTCTGGTGAACTGGCCAGAGTAAGCTTGTAGATGCATCTGTGGTAAAACAAGGAGCAAGTGGCAGGAGTAACTATGACTCTCTTAAGGTAGCCAAATGCGTCGTCAACAGGCGAATTCCAACGGCAAACTCGAGGAGCTCCCGGCAGGAGTACTGTGAAAGTCTTAAGGTCAACAAATAATGGCGTATCGCTTCTGGTGAACTGACCAGAGTAAGCTTGTAGATGCGACTGTGGTAAAACGAGGAGCAAGTGGCAGGAGTAACTATGACTCTCTTAAGGTAGCCAAATGCCTCGTCAACAGGCGAATTCCAACGGCAAACTCGACGAGCTCCCGGCAGGAGTACTGTGAAAGTCTTAAGGTCAACAAATAATGGTGTATCGCTTCTGGTTAACTGGCCAGAGCAAGCTTGTACATGTGACTATTGTGAAACGGGGAGAAACTGGCAGGACTAACTATAACTCTCTTAAGGTAGCCAAATGCCTCGTCAACAGGCGAATTCCAACGGCAAACTCGAGGAGCTCCCGGCAGGAGTACTGTGAAAGTCTCAAGGCCGACAAATAATGACGTACCGCTTCAGGTGAACTGGGCCAGAGGAAGCTTGAAAATGTGGCTGTGGTTAACAGCGAGCATTTGGCAGGTGTAACAATGACTCTCTTAAGGTAGAAAAATGCCTCGTCAACAGGCGAAAAACATCGGCATTCTCGAGGAGCTCCCGGCAGGAGTACTGTGAAAGTCTTAAGGTCAACAAATAATGGCGTATCGCTTCTGGTGAACTAGCCAGAGTAAGCTTGTAATTGTGACTGTGGTAAAATGGGGAGCAAGTGGCAGGAGTAACTATGACTTTCTTAGGGTTGCCAAATGACTCGTCAAAAGGCGAATTACATCGGCAAACCCGAGGAGCTCCCGGCAGGAGTACTGTGAAAGTCTTAAATTCTACAAATAATGGCGTATCGCTTCTGGTGAACTGGCCAGAGTAAGCTTGTAGATGCAACTGTGGTAAAACGAGGAGCAAGTGGCAGGAGTAACTATGACTCTCTTAAGGTAGCCAAATGCCTCGTCAACAGGCGAATTCCAACGGCAAACTCGAGGAGCTCCCGGCAGGAGTACTGTGAAAGCCTTAAATTCAACAAATAATGGCGTATCGCTTCTGGTGAACTGGCCAGAGTAAGCTTGTAGATGCAACTGTGGTAAAACGAGGAGCAAGTGGCAGGAGTAACTATGACTCTCTTAAGGTAGCCAAATGCCTCGTCAACAGGCGAATTCCAACGGCAAACTCGAGGAGCTCCCGGCAGGAGTACTGTGAAAGTCTTAAGGTCAACAAATAATGGCGTATCGCTTCTGGTGAACTAGCCAGAGTAAGCTTGTAGATGTGACTGTGGTAAAATGGGGAGCAAGTGGCAGGAGTAACTATGACTCTCTTAGGGTTGCCAAATGACTCGTCAAAAGGCGAATTACATCGGCAAACCCGAGGAGCTCCCGGCAGGAGTACTGTGAAAGTCTTAAGGTCAACAAATAATGGTGTATCGCTTCTGGTTAACTGGCCAGAGCAAGCTTGTACATGTGACTATTGTGAAACGGGGAGAAACTGGCAGGACTAACTATAACTCTCTTAAGGTAGCCAAATGCCTCGTCAACAGGCGAATTCCAACGGCAAACTCGAGGAGCTCCCGGCAGGAGTACTGTGAAAGTCTCAAGGCCGACAAATAATGACGTACCGCTTCAGGTGAACTGGGCCAGAGGAAGCTTGAAAATGTGGCTGTGGTTAACAGCGAGCATTTGGCAGGTGTAACAATGACTCTCTTAAGGTAGAAAAATGCCTCGTCAACAGGCGAAAAACATCGGCATTCTCGAGGAGCTCCCGGCAGGAGTACTGTGAAAGTCTTAAGGTCAACAAATAATGGCGTATCGCTTCTGGTGAACTGACCAGAGTAAGCTTGTAGATGCGACTGTGGTAAAACGAGGAGCAAGTGGCAGGAGTAACTATGACTCTCTTAAGGTAGCCAAATGCCTCGTCAACAGGCGAATTCCAACGGCAAACTCGAGGAGCTCCCGGCAGGAGTACTGTGAAAGTCTTAAGGTCAACAAATAATGGTGTATCGCTTCTGGTTAACTGGCCAGAGCAAGCTTGTACATGTGACTATTGTGAAACGGGGAGAAACTGGCAGGACTAACTATAACTCTCTTAAGGTAGCCAAATGCCTCGTCAACAGGCGAATTCCAACGGCAAACTCGAGGAGCTCCCGGCAGGAGTACTGTGAAAGTCTCAAGGCCGACAAATAATGACGTACCGCTTCAGGTGAACTGGGCCAGAGGAAGCTTGAAAATGTGGCTGTGGTTAACAGCGAGCATTTGGCAGGTGTAACAATGACTCTCTTAAGGTAGAAAAATGCCTCGTCAACAGGCGAAAAACATCGGCATTCTCGAGGAGCTCTCGGCAGGAGTACTGTGAAAGTCTTAAGGTCAACAAATAATGGCGTATCGCTTCTGGTGAACTAGCCAGAGTAAGCTTGTAGATGTGACTGTGGTAAAATGGGGAGCAAGTGGCAGGAGTAACTATGACTCTCTTAGGGTTGCCAAATGACTCGTCAAAAGGCGAATTACATCGGCAAACCCGAGGAGCTCCCGGCAGGAGTACTGTGAAAGTCTTAAATTCAACAAATAATGGCGTATCGCTTCTGGTGAACTGGCCAGAGTAAGCTTGTAGATGCAACTGTGGTAAAACGAGGAGCAAGTGGCAGGAGTAACTATGACTCTCTTAAGGTAGCCAAATGCCTCGTCAACAGGCGAATTCCAACGGCAAACTCGAGGAGCTCCCGGCAGGAGTACTGTGAAAGTCTGAAATTCTACAAATAATGGCGTATCGCTTCTGGTGAACTGGCCAGAGTAAGCTTGTAGATGCAACTGTGGTAAAACGAGGAGCAAGTGGCAGGAGTAACTATGACTCTCTTAAGGTAGCCAAATGCCTCGTCAACAGGCGAATTCCAACGGCAAACTCGAGGAGCTCCCGGCAGGAGTACTGTGAAAGCCTTAAATTCAACAAATAATGGCGTATCGCTTCTGGTGAACTGGCCAGAGTAAGCTTGTAGATGCAACTGTGGTAAAACGAGGAGCAAGTGGCAGGAGTAACTATGACTCTCTTAAGGTAGCCAAATGCCTCGTCAACAGGCGAATTCCAACGGCAAACTCGACGAGCTCCCGGCAGGAGTACTGTGAAAGTCTTAAGGTCAACAAATAATGGTGTATCGCTTCTGGTTAACTGGCCAGAGCAAGCTTGTACATGTGACTATTGTGAAACGGGGAGAAACTGGCAGGACTAACTATAACTCTCTTAAGGTAGCCAAATGCCTCGTCAACAGGCGAATTCCAACGGCAAACTCGAGGAGCTCCCGGCAGGAGTACTGTGAAAGTCTCAAGGCCGACAAATAATGACGTACCGCTTCAGGTGAACTGGGCCAGAGGAAGCTTGAAAATGTGGCTGTGGTTAACAGCGAGCATTTGGCAGGTGTAACAATGACTCTCTTAAGGTAGAAAAATGCCTCGTCAACAGGCGAAAAACATCGGCATTCTCGAGGAGCTCCCGGCAGGAGTACTGTGAAAGTCTTAAGGTCAACAAATAATGGCGTATCGCTTCTGGTGAACTAGCCAGAGTAAGCTTGTAATTGTGACTGTGGTAAAATGGGGAGCAAGTGGCAGGAGTAACTATGACTTTCTTAGGGTTGCCAAATGACTCGTCAAAAGGCGAATTACATCGGCAAACCCGAGGAGCTCCCGGCAGGAGTACTGTGAAAGTCTTAAATTCTACAAATAATGGCGTATCGCTTCTGGTGAACTGGCCAGAGTAAGCTTGTAGATGCAACTGTGGTAAAACGAGGAGCAAGTGGCAGGAGTAACTATGACTCTCTTAAGGTAGCCAAATGCCTCGTCAACAGGCGAATTCCAACGGCAAACTCGAGGAGCTCCCGGCAGGAGTACTGTGAAAGCCTTAAATTCAACAAATAATGGCGTATCGCTTCTGGTGAACTGGCCAGAGTAAGCTTGTAGATGCAACTGTGGTAAAACGAGGAGCAAGTGGCAGGAGTAACTATGACTCTCTTAAGGTAGCCAAATGCCTCGTCAACAGGCGAATTCCAACGGCAAACTCGAGGAGCTCCCGGCAGGAGTACTGTGAAAGTCTTAAGGTCAACAAATAATGGCGTATCGCTTCTGGTGAACTAGCCAGAGTAAGCTTGTAGATGTGACTGTGGTAAAATGGGGAGCAAGTGGCAGGAGTAACTATGACTCTCTTAGGGTTGCCAAATGACTCGTCAAAAGGCGAATTACATCGGCAAACCCGAGGAGCTCCCGGCAGGAGTACTGTGAAAGTCTTAAGGTCAACAAATAATGGTGTATCGCTTCTGGTTAACTGGCCAGAGCAAGCTTGTACATGTGACTATTGTGAAACGGGGAGAAACTGGCAGGACTAACTATAACTCTCTTAAGGTAGCCAAATGCCTCGTCAACAGGCGAATTCCAACGGCAAACTCGAGGAGCTCCCGGCAGGAGTACTGTGAAAGTCTCAAGGCCGACAAATAATGACGTACCGCTTCAGGTGAACTGGGCCAGAGGAAGCTTGAAAATGTGGCTGTGGTTAACAGCGAGCATTTGGCAGGTGTAACAATGACTCTCTTAAGGTAGAAAAATGCCTCGTCAACAGGCGAAAAACATCGGCATTCTCGAGGAGCTCCCGGCAGGAGTACTGTGAAAGTCTTAAGGTCAACAAATAATGGCGTATCGCTTCTGGTGAACTGACCAGAGTAAGCTTGTAGATGCGACTGTGGTAAAACGAGGAGCAAGTGGCAGGAGTAACTATGACTCTCTTAAGGTAGCCAAATGCCTCGTCAACAGGCGAATTCCAACGGCAAACTCGAGGAGCTCCCGGCAGGAGTACTGTGAAAGTCTTAAGGTCAACAAATAATGGTGTATCGCTTCTGGTTAACTGGCCAGAGCAAGCTTGTACATGTGACTATTGTGAAACGGGGAGAAACTGGCAGGACTAACTATAACTCTCTTAAGGTAGCCAAATGCCTCGTCAACAGGCGAATTCCAACGGCAAACTCGAGGAGCTCCCGGCAGGAGTACTGTGAAAGTCTCAAGGCCGACAAATAATGACGTACCGCTTCAGGTGAACTGGGCCAGAGGAAGCTTGAAAATGTGGCTGTGGTTAACAGCGAGCATTTGGCAGGTGTAACAATGACTCTCTTAAGGTAGAAAAATGCCTCGTCAACAGGCGAAAAACATCGGCATTCTCGAGGAGCTCCCGGCAGGAGTACTGTGAAAGTCTTAAGGTCAACAAATAATGGCGTATCGCTTCTGGTGAACTAGCCAGAGTAAGCTTGTAGATGTGACTGTGGTAAAATGGGGAGCAAGTGGCAGGAGTAACTATGACTCTCTTAGGGTTGCCAAATGACTCGTCAAAAGGCGAATTACATCGGCAAACCCGAGGAGCTCCCGGCAGGAGTACTGTGAAAGTCTTAAATTCAACAAATAATGGCGTATCGCTTCTGGTGAACTGGCCAGAGTAAGCTTGTAGATGCAACTGTGGTAAAACGAGGAGCAAGTGGCAGGAGTAACTATGACTCTCTTAAGGTAGCCAAATGCCTCGTCAACAGGCGAATTCCAACGGCAAACTCGAGGAGCTCCCGGCAGGAGTACTGTGAAAGTCTGAAATTCTACAAATAATGGCGTATCGCTTCTGGTGAACTGGCCAGAGTAAGCTTGTAGATGCAACTGTGGTAAAACGAGGAGCAAGTGGCAGGAGTAACTATGACTCTCTTAAGGTAGCCAAATGCCTCGTCAACAGGCGAATTCCAACGGCAAACTCGAGGAGCTCCCGGCAGGAGTACTGTGAAAGCCTTAAATTCAACAAATAATGGCGTATCGCTTCTGGTGAACTGGCCAGAGTAAGCTTGTAGATGCAACTGTGGTAAAACGAGGAGCAAGTGGCAGGAGTAACTATGACTCTCTTAAGGTAGCCAAATGCCTCGTCAACAGGCGAATTCCAACGGCAAACTCGACGAGCTCCCGGCAGGAGTACTGTGAAAGTCTTAAGGTCAACAAATAATGGTGTATCGCTTCTGGTTAACTGGCCAGAGCAAGCTTGTACATGTGACTATTGTGAAACGGGGAGAAACTGGCAGGACTAACTATAACTCTCTTAAGGTAGCCAAATGCCTCGTCAACAGGCGAATTCCAACGGCAAACTCGAGGAGCTCCCGGCAGGAGTACTGTGAAAGTCTCAAGGCCGACAAATAATGACGTACCGCTTCAGGTGAACTGGGCCAGAGGAAGCTTGAAAATGTGGCTGTGGTTAACAGCGAGCATTTGGCAGGTGTAACAATGACTCTCTTAAGGTAGAAAAATGCCTCGTCAACAGGCGAAAAACATCGGCATTCTCGAGGAGCTCCCGGCAGGAGTACTGTGAAAGTCTTAAGGTCAACAAATAATGGCGTATCGCTTCTGGTGAACTAGCCAGAGTAAGCTTGTAATTGTGACTGTGGTAAAATGGGGAGCAAGTGGCAGGAGTAACTATGACTTTCTTAGGGTTGCCAAATGACTCGTCAAAAGGCGAATTACATCGGCAAACCCGAGGAGCTCCCGGCAGGAGTACTGTGAAAGTCTTAAATTCTACAAATAATGGCGTATCGCTTCTGGTGAACTGGCCAGAGTAAGCTTGTAGATGCAACTGTGGTAAAACGAGGAGCAAGTGGCAGGAGTAACTATGACTCTCTTAAGGTAGCCAAATGCCTCGTCAACAGGCGAATTCCAACGGCAAACTCGAGGAGCTCCCGGCAGGAGTACTGTGAAAGCCTTAAATTCAACAAATAATGGCGTATCGCTTCTGGTGAACTGGCCAGAGTAAGCTTGTAGATGCAACTGTGGTAAAACGAGGAGCAAGTGGCAGGAGTAACTATGACTCTCTTAAGGTAGCCAAATGCCTCGTCAACAGGCGAATTCCAACGGCAAACTCGAGGAGCTCCCGGCAGGAGTACTGTGAAAGTCTTAAGGTCAACAAATAATGGCGTATCGCTTCTGGTGAACTAGCCAGAGTAAGCTTGTAGATGTGACTGTGGTAAAATGGGGAGCAAGTGGCAGGAGTAACTATGACTCTCTTAGGGTTGCCAAATGACTCGTCAAAAGGCGAATTACATCGGCAAACCCGAGGAGCTCCCGGCAGGAGTACTGTGAAAGTCTTAAGGTCAACAAATAATGGTGTATCGCTTCTGGTTAACTGGCCAGAGCAAGCTTGTACATGTGACTATTGTGAAACGGGGAGAAACTGGCAGGACTAACTATAACTCTCTTAAGGTAGCCAAATGCCTCGTCAACAGGCGAATTCCAACGGCAAACTCGAGGAGCTCCCGGCAGGAGTACTGTGAAAGTCTCAAGGCCGACAAATAATGACGTACCGCTTCAGGTGAACTGGGCCAGAGGAAGCTTGAAAATGTGGCTGTGGTTAACAGCGAGCATTTGGCAGGTGTAACAATGACTCTCTTAAGGTAGAAAAATGCCTCGTCAACAGGCGAAAAACATCGGCATTCTCGAGGAGCTCCCGGCAGGAGTACTGTGAAAGTCTTAAGGTCAACAAATAATGGCGTATCGCTTCTGGTGAACTGACCAGAGTAAGCTTGTAGATGCGACTGTGGTAAAACGAGGAGCAAGTGGCAGGAGTAACTATGACTCTCTTAAGGTAGCCAAATGCCTCGTCAACAGGCGAATTCCAACGGCAAACTCGAGGAGCTCCCGGCAGGAGTACTGTGAAAGTCTTAAGGTCAACAAATAATGGTGTATCGCTTCTGGTTAACTGGCCAGAGCAAGCTTGTACATGTGACTATTGTGAAACGGGGAGAAACTGGCAGGACTAACTATAACTCTCTTAAGGTAGCCAAATGCCTCGTCAACAGGCGAATTCCAACGGCAAACTCGAGGAGCTCCCGGCAGGAGTACTGTGAAAGTCTCAAGGCCGACAAATAATGACGTACCGCTTCAGGTGAACTGGGCCAGAGGAAGCTTGAAAATGTGGCTGTGGTTAACAGCGAGCATTTGGCAGGTGTAACAATGACTCTCTTAAGGTAGAAAAATGCCTCGTCAACAGGCGAAAAACATCGGCATTCTCGAGGAGCTCCCGGCAGGAGTACTGTGAAAGTCTTAAGGTCAACAAATAATGGCGTATCGCTTCTGGTGAACTAGCCAGAGTAAGCTTGTAGATGTGACTGTGGTAAAATGGGGAGCAAGTGGCAGGAGTAACTATGACTCTCTTAGGGTTGCCAAATGACTCGTCAAAAGGCGAATTACATCGGCAAACCCGAGGAGCTCCCGGCAGGAGTACTGTGAAAGTCTTAAATTCAACAAATAATGGCGTATCGCTTCTGGTGAACTGGCCAGAGTAAGCTTGTAGATGCAACTGTGGTAAAACGAGGAGCAAGTGGCAGGAGTAACTATGACTCTCTTAAGGTAGCCAAATGCCTCGTCAACAGGCGAATTCCAACGGCAAACTCGAGGAGCTCCCGGCAGGAGTACTGTGAAAGTCTGAAATTCTACAAATAATGGCGTATCGCTTCTGGTGAACTGGCCAGAGTAAGCTTGTAGATGCAACTGTGGTAAAACGAGGAGCAAGTGGCAGGAGTAACTATGACTCTCTTAAGGTAGCCAAATGCCTCGTCAACAGGCGAATTCCAACGGCAAACTCGAGGAGCTCCCGGCAGGAGTACTGTGAAAGCCTTAAATTCAACAAATAATGGCGTATCGCTTCTGGTGAACTGGCCAGAGTAAGCTTGTAGATGCAACTGTGGTAAAACGAGGAGCAAGTGGCAGGAGTAACTATGACTCTCTTAAGGTAGCCAAATGCCTCGTCAACAGGCGAATTCCAACGGCAAACTCGAGGAGCTCCCGGCAGGAGTACTGTGAAAGTCTTAAGGTCAACAAATAATGGCGTATCGCTTCTGGTGAACTAGCCAGAGTAAGCTTGTAGATGTGACTGTGGTAAAATGGGGAGCAAGTGGCAGGAGTAACTATGACTCTCTTAGGGTTGCCAAATGACTCGTCAAAAGGCGAATTACATCGGCAAACTCGAGGAGCTCCCGGCAGGAGTACTGTGAAAGTCTTAAGGTCAACAAATAATGGTGTATCGCTTCTGGTTAACTGGCCAGAGCAAGCTTGTACATGTGACTATTGTGAAACGGGGAGAAACTGGCAGGACTAACTATAACTCTCTTAAGGTAGCCAAATGCCTCGTCAACAGGCGAATTCCAACGGCAAACTCGAGGAGCTCCCGGCAGGAGTACTGTGAAAGTCTCAAGGCCGACAAATAATGACGTACCGCTTCAGGTGAACTGGGCCAGAGGAAGCTTGAAAATGTGGCTGTGGTTAACAGCGAGCATTTGGCAGGTGTAACAATGACTCTCTTAAGGTAGAAAAATGCCTCGTCAACAGGCGAAAAACATCGGCATTCTCGAGGAGCTCCCGGCAGGAGTACTGTGAAAGTCTTAAGGTCAACAAATAATGGCGTATCGCTTCTGGTGAACTGGCCAGAGTAAGCTTGTAGATGCATCTGTGGTAAAACAAGGAGCAAGTGGCAGGAGTAACTATGACTCTCTTAAGGTAGCCAAATGCGTCGTCAACAGGCGAATTCCAACGGCAAACTCGAGGAGCTCCCGGCAGGAGTACTGTGAAAGTCTTAAGGTCAACAAATAATGGCGTATCGCTTCTGGTGAACTGACCAGAGTAAGCTTGTAGATGCGACTGTGGTAAAACGAGGAGCAAGTGGCAGGAGTAACTATGACTCTCTTAAGGTAGCCAAATGCCTCGTCAACAGGCGAATTCCAACGGCAAACTCGAGGAGCTCCCGGCAGGAGTACTGTGAAAGTCTTAAGGTCAACAAATAATGGTGTATCGCTTCTGGTTAACTGGCCAGAGCAAGCTTGTACATGTGACTATTGTGAAACGGGGAGAAACTGGCAGGACTAACTATAACTCTCTTAAGGTAGCCAAATGCCTCGTCAACAGGCGAATTCCAACGGCAAACTCGAGGAGCTCCCGGCAGGAGTACTGTGAAAGTCTCAAGGCCGACAAATAATGACGTACCGCTTCAGGTGAACTGGGCCAGAGGAAGCTTGAAAATGTGGCTGTGGTTAACAGCGAGCATTTGGCAGGTGTAACAATGACTCTCTTAAGGTAGAAAAATGCCTCGTCAACAGGCGAAAAACATCGGCATTCTCGAGGAGCTCCCGGCAGGAGTACTGTGAAAGTCTTAAGGTCAACAAATAATGGCGTATCGCTTCTGGTGAACTAGCCAGAGTAAGCTTGTAATTGTGACTGTGGTAAAATGGGGAGCAAGTGGCAGGAGTAACTATGACTTTCTTAGGGTTGCCAAATGACTCGTCAAAAGGCGAATTACATCGGCAAACCCGAGGAGCTCCCGGCAGGAGTACTGTGAAAGTCTTAAATTCTACAAATAATGGCGTATCGCTTCTGGTGAACTGGCCAGAGTAAGCTTGTAGATGCAACTGTGGTAAAACGAGGAGCAAGTGGCAGGAGTAACTATGACTCTCTTAAGGTAGCCAAATGCCTCGTCAACAGGCGAATTCCAACGGCAAACTCGAGGAGCTCCCGGCAGGAGTACTGTGAAAGCCTTAAATTCAACAAATAATGGCGTATCGCTTCTGGTGAACTGGCCAGAGTAAGCTTGTAGATGCAACTGTGGTAAAACGAGGAGCAAGTGGCAGGAGTAACTATGACTCTCTTAAGGTAGCCAAATGCCTCGTCAACAGGCGAATTCCAACGGCAAACTCGAGGAGCTCCCGGCAGGAGTACTGTGAAAGTCTTAAGGTCAACAAATAATGGCGTATCGCTTCTGGTGAACTAGCCAGAGTAAGCTTGTAGATGTGACTGTGGTAAAATGGGGAGCAAGTGGCAGGAGTAACTATGACTCTCTTAGGGTTGCCAAATGACTCGTCAAAAGGCGAATTACATCGGCAAACCCGAGGAGCTCCCGGCAGGAGTACTGTGAAAGTCTTAAGGTCAACAAATAATGGTGTATCGCTTCTGGTTAACTGGCCAGAGCAAGCTTGTACATGTGACTATTGTGAAACGGGGAGAAACTGGCAGGACTAACTATAACTCTCTTAAGGTAGCCAAATGCCTCGTCAACAGGCGAATTCCAACGGCAAACTCGAGGAGCTCCCGGCAGGAGTACTGTGAAAGTCTCAAGGCCGACAAATAATGACGTACCGCTTCAGGTGAACTGGGCCAGAGGAAGCTTGAAAATGTGGCTGTGGTTAACAGCGAGCATTTGGCAGGTGTAACAATGACTCTCTTAAGGTAGAAAAATGCCTCGTCAACAGGCGAAAAACATCGGCATTCTCGAGGAGCTCCCGGCAGGAGTACTGTGAAAGTCTTAAGGTCAACAAATAATGGCGTATCGCTTCTGGTGAACTGGCCAGAGTAAGCTTGTAGATGCAACTGTGGTAAAACGAGGAGCAAGTGGCAGGAGTAACTATGACTCTCTTAAGGTAGCCAAATGCCTCGTCAACAGGCGAATTCCAACGGCAAACTCGAGGAGCTCCCGGCAGGAGTACTGTGAAAGTCTTAAGGTCAACAAATAATGGCGTATCGCTTCTGGTGAACTGACCAGAGTAAGCTTGTAGATGCGACTGTGGTAAAACGAGGAGCAAGTGGCAGGAGTAACTATGACTCTCTTAAGGTAGCCAAATGCCTCGTCAACAGGCGAATTCCAACGGCAAACTCGAGGAGCTCCCGGCAGGAGTACTGTGAAAGTCTTAAGGTCAACAAATAATGGTGTATCGCTTCTGGTTAACTGGCCAGAGCAAGCTTGTACATGTGACTATTGTGAAACGGGGAGAAACTGGCAGGACTAACTATAACTCTCTTAAGGTAGCCAAATGCCTCGTCAACAGGCGAATTCCAACGGCAAACTCGAGGAGCTCCCGGCAGGAGTACTGTGAAAGTCTCAAGGCCGACAAATAATGACGTACCGCTTCAGGTGAACTGGGCCAGAGGAAGCTTGAAAATGTGGCTGTGGTTAACAGCGAGCATTTGGCAGGTGTAACAATGACTCTCTTAAGGTAGAAAAATGCCTCGTCAACAGGCGAAAAACATCGGCATTCTCGAGGAGCTCCCGGCAGGAGTACTGTGAAAGTCTTAAGGTCAACAAATAATGGCGTATCGCTTCTGGTGAACTAGCCAGAGTAAGCTTGTAGATGTGACTGTGGTAAAATGGGGAGCAAGTGGCAGGAGTAACTATGACTCTCTTAGGGTTGCCAAATGACTCGTCAAAAGGCGAATTACATCGGCAAACCCGAGGAGCTCCCGGCAGGAGTACTGTGAAAGTCTTAAATTCAACAAATAATGGCGTATCGCTTCTGGTGAACTGGCCAGAGTAAGCTTGTAGATGCAACTGTGGTAAAACGAGGAGCAAGTGGCAGGAGTAACTATGACTCTCTTAAGGTAGCCAAATGCCTCGTCAACAGGCGAATTCCAACGGCAAACTCGAGGAGCTCCCGGCAGGAGTACTGTGAAAGTCTTAAATTCAACAAATAATGGCGTATCGCTTCTGGTGAACTGGCCAGAGTAAGCTTGTAGATGCAACTGTGGTAAAACGAGGAGCAAGTGGCAGGAGTAACTATGACTCTCTTAAGGTAGCCAAATGCCTCGTCAACAGGCGAATTCCAACGGCAAACTCGAGGAGCTCCCGGCAGGAGTACTGTGAAAGTCTTAAGGTCAACAAATAATGGCGTATCGCTTCTGGTGAACTAGCCAGAGTAAGCTTGTAGATGTGACTGTGGTAAAATGGGGAGCAAGTGGCAGGAGTAACTATGACTCTCTTAGGGTTGCCAAATGACTCGTCAAAAGGCGAATTACATCGGCAAACCCGAGGAGCTCCCGGCAGGAGTACTGTGAAAGTCTTAAGGTCAACAAATAATGGTGTATCGCTTCTGGTTAACTGGCCAGAGCAAGCTTGTACATGTGACTATTGTGAAACGGGGAGAAACTGGCAGGACTAACTATAACTCTCTTAAGGTAGCCAAATGCCTCGTCAACAGGCGAATTCCAACGGCAAACTCGAGTAGCTCCCGGCAGGAGTACTGTGAAAGTCTCAAGGCCGACAAATAATGACGTACCGCTTCAGGTGAACTGGGCCAGAGGAAGCTTGAAAATGTGGCTGTGGTTAACAGCGAGCATTTGGCAGGTGTAACAATGACTCTCTTAAGGTAGAAAAATGCCTCGTCAACAGGCGAAAAACATCGGCATTCTCGAGGAGCTCCCGGCAGGAGTACTGTGAAAGTCTTAAGGTCAACAAATAATGGCGTATCGCTTCTGGTGAACTAGCCAGAGTAAGCTTGTAGATGTGACTGTGGTAAAATGGGGAGCAAGTGGCAGGAGTAACTATGACTTTCTTAGGGTTGCCAAATGACTCGTCAAAAGGCGAATTACATCGGCAAACCCGAGGAGCTCCCGGCAGGAGTACTGTGAAAGTCTTAAATTCTACAAATAATGGCGTATCGCTTCTGGTGAACTGGCCAGAGTAAGCTTGTAGATGCAACTGTGGTAAAACGAGGAGCAAGTGGCAGGAGTAACTATGACTCTCTTAAGGTAGCCAAATGCCTCGTCAACAGGCGAATTCCAACGGCAAACTCGAGGAGCTCCCGGCAGGAGTACTGTGAAAGCCTTAAATTCAACAAATAATGGCGTATCGCTTCTGGTGAACTGGCCAGAGTAAGCTTGTAGATGCAACTGTGGTAAAACGAGGAGCAAGTGGCAGGAGTAACTATGACTCTCTTAAGGTAGCCAAATGCCTCGTCAACAGGCGAATTCCAACGGCAAACTCGAGGAGCTCCCGGCAGGAGTACTGTGAAAGTCTTAAGGTCAACAAATAATGGCGTATCGCTTCTGGTGAACTAGCCAGAGTAAGCTTGTAGATGTGACTGTGGTAAAATGGGGAGCAAGTGGCAGGAGTAACTATGACTCTCTTAGGGTTGCCAAATGACTCGTCAAAAGGCGAATTACATCGGCAAACCCGAGGAGCTCCCGGCAGGAGTACTGTGAAAGTCTTAAGGTCAACAAATAATGGTGTATCGCTTCTGGTTAACTGGCCAGAGCAAGCTTGTACATGTGACTATTGTGAAACGGGGAGAAACTGGCAGGACTAACTATAACTCTCTTAAGGTAGCCAAATGCCTCGTCAACAGGCGAATTCCAACGGCAAACTCGAGGAGCTCCCGGCAGGAGTACTGTGAAAGTCTCAAGGCCGACAAATAATGACGTACCGCTTCAGGTGAACTGGGCCAGAGGAAGCTTGAAAATGTGGCCGTGGTTAACAGCGAGCATTTGGCAGGTGTAACAATGACTCTCTTAAGGTAGAAAAATGCCTCGTCAACAGGCGAAAAACATCGGCATTCTCGAGGAGCTCCCGGCAGGAGTACTGTGAAAGTCTTAAGGTCAACAAATAATGGCGTATCGCTTCTGGTGAACTGGCCAGAGTAAGCTTGTAGATGCAACTGTGGTAAAACGAGGAGCAAGTGGCAGGAGTAACTATGACTCTCTTAAGGTAGCCAAATGCGTCGTCAACAGGCGAATTCCAACGGCAAACTCGAGGAGCTCCCGGCAGGAGTACTGTGAAAGTCTTAAGGTCAACAAATAATGGCGTATCGCTTCTGGTGAACTGACCAGAGTAAGCTTGTAGATGCGACTGTGGTAAAACGAGGAGCAAGTGGCAGGAGTAACTATGACTCTCTTAAGGTAGCCAAATGCCTCGTCAACAGGCGAATTCCAACGGCAAACTCGAGGAGCTCCCGGCAGGAGTACTGTGAAAGTCTTAAGGTCAACAAATAATGGTGTATCGCTTCTGGTTAACTGGCCAGAGCAAGCTTGTACATGTGACTATTGTGAAACGGGGAGAAACTGGCAGGACTAACTATAACTCTCTTAAGGTAGCCAAATGCCTCGTCAACAGGCGAATTCCAACGGCAAACTCGAGGAGCTCCCGGCAGGAGTACTGTGAAAGTCTCAAGGCCGACAAATAATGACGTACCGCTTCAGGTGAACTGGGCCAGAGGAAGCTTGAAAATGTGGCTGTGGTTAACAGCGAGCATTTGGCAGGTGTAACAATGACTCTCTTAAGGTAGAAAAATGCCTCGTCAACAGGCGAAAAACATCGGCATTCTCGAGGAGCTCCCGGCAGGAGTACTGTGAAAGTCTTAAGGTCAACAAATAATGGCGTATCGCTTCTGGTGAACTAGCCAGAGTAAGCTTGTAGATGTGACTGTGGTAAAATGGGGAGCAAGTGGCAGGAGTAACTATGACTCTCTTAGGGTTGCCAAATGACTCGTCAAAAGGCGAATTACATCGGCAAACCCGAGGAGCTCCCGGCAGGAGTACTGTGAAAGTCTTAAATTCAACAAATAATGGCGTATCGCTTCTGGTGAACTGGCCAGAGTAAGCTTGTAGATGCAACTGTGGTAAAACGAGGAGCAAGTGGCAGGAGTAACTATGACTCTCTTAAGGTAGCCAAATGCCTCGTCAACAGGCGAATTCCAACGGCAAACTCGAGGAGCTCCCGGCAGGAGTACTGTGAAAGTCTTAAATTCAACAAATAATGGCGTATCGCTTCTGGTGAACTGGCCAGAGTAAGCTTGTAGATGCAACTGTGGTAAAACGAGGAGCAAGTGGCAGGAGTAACTATGACTCTCTTAAGGTAGCCAAATGCCTCGTCAACAGGCGAATTCCAACGGCAAACTCGAGGAGCTCCCGGCAGGAGTACTGTGAAAGTCTTAAGGTCAACAAATAATGGCGTATCGCTTCTGGTGAACTAGCCAGAGTAAGCTTGTAGATGTGACTGTGGTAAAATGGGGAGCAAGTGGCAGGAGTAACTATGACTCTCTTAGGGTTGCCAAATGACTCGTCAAAAGGCGAATTACATCGGCAAACCCGAGGAGCTCCCGGCAGGAGTACTGTGAAAGTCTTAAGGTCAACAAATAATGGTGTATCGCTTCTGGTTAACTGGCCAGAGCAAGCTTGTACATGTGACTATTGTGAAACGGGGAGAAACTGGCAGGACTAACTATAACTCTCTTAAGGTAGCCAAATGCCTCGTCAACAGGCGAATTCCAACGGCAAACTCGAGGAGCTCCCGGCAGGAGTACTGTGAAAGTCTCAAGGCCGACAAATAATGACGTACCGCTTCAGGTGAACTGGGCCAGAGGAAGCTTGAAAATGTGGCTGTGGTTAACAGCGAGCATTTGGCAGGTGTAACAATGACTCTCTTAAGGTAGAAAAATGCCTCGTCAACAGGCGAAAAACATCGGCATTCTCGAGGAGCTCCCGGCAGGAGTACTGTGAAAGTCTTAAGGTCAACAAATAATGGCGTATCGCTTCTGGTGAACTAGCCAGAGTAAGCTTGTAGATGTGACTGTGGTAAAATGGGGAGCAAGTGGCAGGAGTAACTATGACTTTCTTAGGGTTGCCAAATGACTCGTCAAAAGGCGAATTACATCGGCAAACCCGAGGAGCTCCCGGCAGGAGTACTGTGAAAGTCTTAAATTCTACAAATAATGGCGTATCGCTTCTGGTGAACTGGCCAGAGTAAGCTTGTAGATGCAACTGTGGTAAAACGAGGAGCAAGTGGCAGGAGTAACTATGACTCTCTTAAGGTAGCCAAATGCCTCGTCAACAGGCGAATTCCAACGGCAAACTCGAGGAGCTCCCGGCAGGAGTACTGTGAAAGCCTTAAATTCAACAAATAATGGCGTATCGCTTCTGGTGAACTGGCCAGAGTAAGCTTGTAGATGCAACTGTGGTAAAACGAGGAGCAAGTGGCAGGAGTAACTATGACTCTCTTAAGGTAGCCAAATGCCTCGTCAACAGGCGAATTCCAACGGCAAACTCGAGGAGCTCCCGGCAGGAGTACTGTGAAAGTCTTAAGGTCAACAAATAATGGCGTATCGCTTCTGGTGAACTAGCCAGAGTAAGCTTGTAGATGTGACTGTGGTAAAATGGGGAGCAAGTGGCAGGAGTAACTATGACTCTCTTAGGGTTGCCAAATGACTCGTCAAAAGGCGAATTACATCGGCAAACCCGAGGAGCTCCCGGCAGGAGTACTGTGAAAGTCTTAAGGTCAACAAATAATGGTGTATCGCTTCTGGTTAACTGGCCAGAGCAAGCTTGTACATGTGACTATTGTGAAACGGGGAGAAACTGGCAGGACTAACTATAACTCTCTTAAGGTAGCCAAATGCCTCGTCAACAGGCGAATTCCAACGGCAAACTCGAGGAGCTCCCGGCAGGAGTACTGTGAAAGTCTCAAGGCCGACAAATAATGACGTACCGCTTCAGGTGAACTGGGCCAGAGGAAGCTTGAAAATGTGGCTGTGGTTAACAGCGAGCATTTGGCAGGTGTAACAATGACTCTCTTAAGGTAGAAAAATGCCTCGTCAACAGGCGAAAAACATCGGCATTCTCGAGGAGCTCCCGGCAGGAGTACTGTGAAAGTCTTAAGGTCAACAAATAATGGCGTATCGCTTCTGGTGAACTGGCCAGAGTAAGCTTGTAGATGCATCTGTGGTAAAACGAGGAGCAAGTGGCAGGAGTAACTATGACTCTCTTAAGGTAGCCAAATGCGTCGTCAACAGGCGAATTCCAACGGCAAACTCGAGGAGCTCCCGGCAGGAGTACTGTGAAAGTCTTAAGGTCAACAAATAATGGCGTATCGCTTCTGGTGAACTGACCAGAGTAAGCTTGTAGATGCGACTGTGGTAAAACGAGGAGCAAGTGGCAGGAGTAACTATGACTCTCTTAAGGTAGCCAAATGCCTCGTCAACAGGCGAATTCCAACGGCAAACTCGAGGAGCTCCCGGCAGGAGTACTGTGAAAGTCTTAAGGTCAACAAATAATGGTGTATCGCTTCTGGTTAACTGGCCAGAGCAAGCTTGTACATGTGACTATTGTGAAACGGGGAGAAACTGGCAGGACTAACTATAACTCTCTTAAGGTAGCCAAATGCCTCGTCAACAGGCGAATTCCAACGGCAAACTCGAGGAGCTCCCGGCAGGAGTACTGTGAAAGTCTCAAGGCCGACAAATAATGACGTACCGCTTCAGGTGAACTGGGCCAGAGGAAGCTTGAAAATGTGGCTGTGGTTAACAGCGAGCATTTGGCAGGTGTAACAATGACTCTCTTAAGGTAGAAAAATGCCTCGTCAACAGGCGAAAAACATCGGCATTCTCGAGGAGCTCCCGGCAGGAGTACTGTGAAAGTCTTAAGGTCAACAAATAATGGCGTATCGCTTCTGGTGAACTGGCCAGAGTAAGCTTGTAGATGCATCTGTGGTAAAACGAGGAGCAAGTGGCAGGAGTAACTATGACTCTCTTAAGGTAGCCAAATGCGTCGTCAACAGGCGAATTCCAACGGCAAACTCGAGGAGCTCCCGGCAGGAGTACTGTGAAAGTCTTAAGGTCAACAAATAATGGCGTATCGCTTCTGGTGAACTGACCAGAGTAAGCTTGTAGATGCGACTGTGGTAAAACGAGGAGCAAGTGGCAGGAGTAACTATGACTCTCTTAAGGTAGCCAAATGCGTCGTCAACAGGCGAATTCCAACGGCAAACTCGAGGAGCTCCCGGCAGGAGTACTGTGAAAGTCTTAAGGTCAACAAATAATGGTGTATCGCTTCTGGTTAACTGGCCAGAGCAAGCTTGTACATGTGACTATTGTGAAACGGGGAGAAACTGGCAGGACTAACTATAACTCTCTTAAGGTAGCCAAATGCCTCGTCAACAGGCGAATTCCAACGGCAAACTCGAGGAGCTCCCGGCAGGAGTACTGTGAAAGTCTCAAGGCCGACAAATAATGACGTACCGCTTCAGGTGAACTGGGCCAGAGGAAGCTTGAAAATGTGGCTGTGGTTAACAGCGAGCATTTGGCAGGTGTAACAATGACTCTCTTAAGGTAGAAAAATGCCTCGTCAACAGGCGAAAAACATCGGCATTCTCGAGGAGCTCCCGGCAGGAGTACTGTGAAAGTCTTAAGGTCAACAAATAATGGCGTATCGCTTCTGGTGAACTAGCCAGAGTAAGCTTGTAGATGTGACTGTGGTAAAATGGGGAGCAAGTGGCAGGAGTAACTATGACTTTCTTAGGGTTGCCAAATGACTCGTCAAAAGGCGAATTACATCGGCAAACCCGAGGAGCTCCCGGCAGGAGTACTGTGAAAGTCTTAAATTCTACAAATAATGGCGTATCGCTTCTGGTGAACTGGCCAGAGTAAGCTTGTAGATGCAACTGTGGTAAAACGAGGAGCAAGTGGCAGGAGTAACTATGACTCTCTTAAGGTAGCCAAATGCCTCGTCAACAGGCGAATTCCAACGGCAAACTCGAGGAGCTCCCGGCAGGAGTACTGTGAAAGCCTTAAATTCAACAAATAATGGCGTATCGCTTCTGGTGAACTGGCCAGAGTAAGCTTGTAGATGCAACTGTGGTAAAACGAGGAGCAAGTGGCAGGAGTAACTATGACTCTCTTAAGGTAGCCAAATGCCTCGTCAACAGGCGAATTCCAACGGCTAACTCGAGGAGCTCCCGGCAGGAGTACTGTGAAAGTCTTAAGGTCAACAAATAATGGCGTATCGCTTCTGGTGAACTAGCCAGAGTAAGCTTGTAGATGTGACTGTGGTAAAATGGGGAGCAAGTGGCAGGAGTAACTATGACTCTCTTAGGGTTGCCAAATGACTCGTCAAAAGGCGAATTACATCGGCAAACCCGAGGAGCTCCCGGCAGGAGTACTGTGAAAGTCTTAAGGTCAACAAATAATGGTGTATCGCTTCTGGTTAACTGGCCAGAGCAAGCTTGTACATGTGACTATTGTGAAACGGGGAGAAACTGGCAGGACTAACTATAACTCTCTTAAGGTAGCCAAATGCCTCGTCAACAGGCGAATTCCAACGGCAAACTCGAGGAGCTCCCGGCAGGAGTACTGTGAAAGTCTCAAGGCCGACAAATAATGACGTACCGCTTCAGGTGAACTGGGCCAGAGGAAGCTTGAAAATGTGGCTGTGGTTAACAGCGAGCATTTGGCAGGTGTAACAATGACTCTCTTAAGGTAGAAAAATGCCTCGTCAACAGGCGAAAAACATCGGCATTCTCGAGGAGCTCCCGGCAGGAGTACTGTGAAAGTCTTAAGGTCAACAAATAATGGCGTATCGCTTCTGGTGAACTGGCCAGAGTAAGCTTGTAGATGCATCTGTGGTAAAACGAGGAGCAAGTGGCAGGAGTAACTATGACTCTCTTAAGGTAGCCAAATGCGTCGTCAACAGGCGAATTCCAACGGCAAACTCGAGGAGCTCCCGGCAGGAGTACTGTGAAAGTCTTAAGGTCAACAAATAATGGCGTATCGCTTCTGGTGAACTGACCAGAGTAAGCTTGTAGATGCGACTGTGGTAAAACGAGGAGCAAGTGGCAGGAGTAACTATGACTCTCTTAAGGTAGCCAAATGCGTCGTCAACAGGCGAATTCCAACGGCAAACTCGAGGAGCTCCCGGCAGGAGTACTGTGAAAGTCTTAAGGTCAACAAATAATGGTGTATCGCTTCTGGTTAACTGGCCAGAGCAAGCTTGTACATGTGACTATTGTGAAACGGGGAGAAACTGGCAGGACTAACTATAACTCTCTTAAGGTAGCCAAATGCCTCGTCAACAGGCGAATTCCAACGGCAAACTCGAGGAGCTCCCGGCAGGAGTACTGTGAAAGTCTCAAGGCCGACAAATAATGACGTACCGCTTCAGGTGAACTGGGCCAGAGGAAGCTTGAAAATGTGGCTGTGGTTAACAGCGAGCATTTGGCAGGTGTAACAATGACTCTCTTAAGGTAGAAAAATGCCTCGTCAACAGGCGAAAAACATCGGCATTCTCGAGGAGCTCCCGGCAGGAGTACTGTGAAAGTCTTAAGGTCAACAAATAATGGCGTATCGCTTCTGGTGAACTAGCCAGAGTAAGCTTGTAGATGTGACTGTGGTAAAATGGGGAGCAAGTGGCAGGAGTAACTATGACTTTCTTAGGGTTGCCAAATGACTCGTCAAAAGGCGAATTACATCGGCAAACCCGAGGAGCTCCCGGCAGGAGTACTGTGAAAGTCTTAAATTCTACAAATAATGGCGTATCGCTTCTGGTGAACTGGCCAGAGTAAGCTTGTAGATGCAACTGTGGTAAAACGAGGAGCAAGTGGCAGGAGTAACTATGACTCTCTTAAGGTAGCCAAATGCCTCGTCAACAGGCGAATTCCAACGGCAAACTCGAGGAGCTCCCGGCAGGAGTACTGTGAAAGCCTTAAATTCAACAAATAATGGCGTATCGCTTCTGGTGAACTGGCCAGAGTAAGCTTGTAGATGCAACTGTGGTAAAACGAGGAGCAAGTGGCAGGAGTAACTATGACTCTCTTAAGGTAGCCAAATGCCTCGTCAACAGGCGAATTCCAACGGCAAACTCGAGGAGCTCCCGGCAGGAGTACTGTGAAAGTCTTAAGGTCAACAAATAATGGCGTATCGCTTCTGGTGAACTAGCCAGAGTAAGCTTGTAGATGTGACTGTGGTAAAATGGGGAGCAAGTGGCAGGAGTAACTATGACTCTCTTAGGGTTGCCAAATGACTCGTCAAAAGGCGAATTACATCGGCAAACCCGAGGAGCTCCCGGCAGGAGTACTGTGAAAGTCTTAAGGTCAACAAATAATGGTGTATCGCTTCTGGTTAACTGGCCAGAGCAAGCTTGTACATGTGACTATTGTGAAACGGGGAGAAACTGGCAGGACTAACTATAACTCTCTTAAGGTAGCCAAATGCCTCGTCAACAGGCGAATTCCAACGGCAAACTCGAGGAGCTCCCGGCAGGAGTACTGTGAAAGTCTCAAGGCCGACAAATAATGACGTACCGCTTCAGGTGAACTGGGCCAGAGGAAGCTTGAAAATGTGGCTGTGGTTAACAGCGAGCATTTGGCAGGTGTAACAATGACTCTCTTAAGGTAGAAAAATGCCTCGTCAACAGGCGAAAAACATCGGCATTCTCGAGGAGCTCCCGGCAGGAGTACTGTGAAAGTCTTAAGGTCAACAAATAATGGCGTATCGCTTCTGGTGAACTAGCCAGAGTAAGCTTGTAGATGTGACTGTGGTAAAATGGGGAGCAAGTGGCAGGAGTAACTATGACTTTCTTAGGGTTGCCAAATGACTCGTCAAAAGGCGAATTACATCGGCAAACCCGAGGAGCTCCCGGCAGGAGTACTGTGAAAGTCTTAAATTCTACAAATAATGGCGTATCGCTTCTGGTGAACTGGCCAGAGTAAGCTTGTAGATGCAACTGTGGTAAAACGAGGAGCAAGTGGCAGGAGTAACTATGACTCTCTTAAGGTAGCCAAATGCCTCGTCAACAGGCGAATTCCGACGGCAAACTCGAGGAGCTCCCGGCAGGAGTACTGTGAAAGCCTTAAATTCAACAAATAATGGCGTATCGCTTCTGGTGAACTGGCCAGAGTAAGCTTGTAGATGCAACTGTGGTAAAACGAGGAGCAAGTGGCAGGAGTAACTATGACTCTCTTAAGGTAGCCAAATGCCTCGTCAACAGGCGAATTCCAACGGCAAACTCGAGGAGCTCCCGGCAGGAGTACTGTGAAAGTCTTAAGGTCAACAAATAATGGCGTATCGCTTCTGGTGAACTAGCCAGAGTAAGCTTGTAGATGTGACTGTGGTAAAATGGGGAGCAAGTGGCAGGAGTAACTATGACTCTCTTAGGGTTGCCAAATGACTCGTCAAAAGGCGAATTACATCGGCAAACCCGAGGAGCTCCCGGCAGGAGTACTGTGAAAGTCTTAAGGTCAACAAATAATGGTGTATCGCTTCTGGTTAACTGGCCAGAGCAAGCTTGTACATGTGACTATTGTGAAACGGGGAGAAACTGGCAGGACTAACTATAACTCTCTTAAGGTAGCCAAATGCCTCGTCAACAGGCGAATTCCAACGGCAAACTCGAGGAGCTCCCGGCAGGAGTACTGTGAAAGTCTCAAGGCCGACAAATAATGACGTACCGCTTCAGGTGAACTGGGCCAGAGGAAGCTTGAAAATGTGGCTGTGGTTAACAGCGAGCATTTGGCAGGTGTAACAATGACTCTCTTAAGGTAGAAAAATGCCTCGTCAACAGGCGAAAAACATCGGCATTCTCGAGGAGCTCCCGGCAGGAGTACTGTGAAAGTCTTAAGGTCAACAAATAATGGCGTATCGCTTCTGGTGAACTGGCCAGAGTAAGCTTGTAGATGCATCTGTGGTAAAACGAGGAGCAAGTGGCAGGAGTAACTATGACTCTCTTAAGGTAGCCAAATGCGTCGTCAACAGGCGAATTCCAACGGCAAACTCGAGGAGCTCCCGGCAGGAGTACTGTGAAAGTCTTAAGGTCAACAAATAATGGCGTATCGCTTCTGGTGAACTGACCAGAGTAAGCTTGTAGATGCGACTGTGGTAAAACGAGGAGCAAGTGGCAGGAGTAACTATGACTCTCTTAAGGTAGCCAAATGCGTCGTCAACAGGCGAATTCCAACGGCAAACTCGAGGAGCTCCCGGCAGGAGTACTGTGAAAGTCTTAAGGTCAACAAATAATGGTGTATCGCTTCTGGTTAACTGGCCAGAGCAAGCTTGTACATGTGACTATTGTGAAACGGGGAGAAACTGGCAGGACTAACTATAACTCTCTTAAGGTAGCCAAATGCCTCGTCAACAGGCGAATTCCAACGGCAAACTCGAGGAGCTCCCGGCAGGAGTACTGTGAAAGTCTCAAGGCCGACAAATAATGACGTACCGCTTCAGGTGAACTGGGCCAGAGGAAGCTTGAAAATGTGGCTGTGGTTAACAGCGAGCATTTGGCAGGTGTAACAATGACTCTCTTAAGGTAGAAAAATGCCTCGTCAACAGGCGAAAAACATCGGCATTCTCGAGGAGCTCCCGGCAGGAGTACTGTGAAAGTCTTAAGGTCAACAAATAATGGCGTATCGCTTCTGGTGAACTAGCCAGAGTAAGCTTGTAGATGTGACTGTGGTAAAATGGGGAGCAAGTGGCAGGAGTAACTATGACTTTCTTAGGGTTGCCAAATGACTCGTCAAAAGGCGAATTACATCGGCAAACCCGAGGAGCTCCCGGCAGGAGTACTGTGAAAGTCTTAAATTCTACAAATAATGGCGTATCGCTTCTGGTGAACTGGCCAGAGTAAGCTTGTAGATGCAACTGTGGTAAAACGAGGAGCAAGTGGCAGGAGTAACTATGACTCTCTTAAGGTAGCCAAATGCCTCGTCAACAGGCGAATTCCAACGGCAAACTCGAGGAGCTCCCGGCAGGAGTACTGTGAAAGCCTTAAATTCAACAAATAATGGCGTATCGCTTCTGGTGAACTGGCCAGAGTAAGCTTGTAGATGCAACTGTGGTAAAACGAGGAGCAAGTGGCAGGAGTAACTATGACTCTCTTAAGGTAGCCAAATGCCTCGTCAACAGGCGAATTCCAACGGCAAACTCGAGGAGCTCCCGGCAGGAGTACTGTGAAAGTCTTAAGGTCAACAAATAATGGCGTATCGCTTCTGGTGAACTAGCCAGAGTAAGCTTGTAGATGTGACTGTGGTAAAATGGGGAGCAAGTGGCAGGAGTAACTATGACTCTCTTAGGGTTGCCAAATGACTCGTCAAAAGGCGAATTACATCGGCAAACCCGAGGAGCTCCCGGCAGGAGTACTGTGAAAGTCTTAAGGTCAACAAATAATGGTGTATCGCTTCTGGTTAACTGGCCAGAGCAAGCTTGTACATGTGACTATTGTGAAACGGGGAGAAACTGGCAGGACTAACTATAACTCTCTTAAGGTAGCCAAATGCCTCGTCAACAGGCGAATTCCAACGGCAAACTCGAGGAGCTCCCGGCAGGAGTACTGTGAAAGTCTCAAGGCCGACAAATAATGACGTACCGCTTCAGGTGAACTGGGCCAGAGGAAGCTTGAAAATGTGGCTGTGGTTAACAGCGAGCATTTGGCAGGTGTAACAATGACTCTCTTAAGGTAGAAAAATGCCTCGTCAACAGGCGAAAAACATCGGCATTCTCGAGGAGCTCCCGGCAGGAGTACTGTGAAAGTCTTAAGGTCAACAAATAATGGCGTATCGCTTCTGGTGAACTGGCCAGAGTAAGCTTGTAGATGCAACTGTGGTAAAACGAGGAGCAAGTGGCAGGAGTAACTATGACTCTCTTAAGGTAGCCAAATGCGTCGTCAACAGGCGAATTCCAACGGCAAACTCGAGGAGCTCCCGGCAGGAGTACTGTGAAAGTCTTAAGGTCAACAAATAATGGCGTATCGCTTCTGGTGAACTGACCAGAGTAAGCTTGTAGATGCGACTGTGGTAAAACGAGGAGCAAGTGGCAGGAGTAACTATGACTCTCTTAAGGTAGCCAAATGCCTCGTCAACAGGCGAATTCCAACGGCAAACTCGAGGAGCTCCCGGCAGGAGTACTGTGAAAGTCTTAAGGTCAACAAATAATGGTGTATCGCTTCTGGTTAACTGGCCAGAGCAAGCTTGTACATGTGACTATTGTGAAACGGGGAGAAACTGGCAGGACTAACTATAACTCTCTTAAGGTAGCCAAATGCCTCGTCAACAGGCGAATTCCAACGGCAAACTCGAGGAGCTCCCGGCAGGAGTACTGTGAAAGTCTCAAGGCCGACAAATAATGACGTACCGCTTCAGGTGAACTGGGCCAGAGGAAGCTTGAAAATGTGGCTGTGGTTAACAGCGAGCATTTGGCAGGTGTAACAATGACTCTCTTAAGGTAGAAAAATGCCTCGTCAACAGGCGAAAAACATCGGCATTCTCGAGGAGCTCCCGGCAGGAGTACTGTGAAAGTCTTAAGGTCAACAAATAATGGCGTATCGCTTCTGGTGAACTGGCCAGAGTAAGCTTGTAGATGCGACTGTGGTAAAACGAGGAGCAAGTGGCAGGAGTAACTATGACTCTCTTAAGGTAGCCAAATGCCTCGTCAACAGGCGAATTCCAACGGCAAACTCGAGGAGCTCCCGGCAGGAGTACTGTGAAAGTCTTAAATTCAACAAATAATGGCGTATCGCTTCTGGTGAACTGGCCAGAGTAAGCTTGTAGATGCAACTGTGGTAAAACGAGGAGCAAGTGGCAGGAGTAACTATGACTCTCTTAAGGTAGCCAAATGCCTCGTCAACAGGCGAATTCCAACGGCAAACTCGAGGAGCTCCCGGCAGGAGTACTGTGAAAGTCTTAAGGTCAACAAATAATGGCGTATCGCTTCTGGTGAACTAGCCAGAGTAAGCTTGTAGATGTGACTGTGGTAAAATGGGGAGCAAGTGGCAGGAGTAACTATGACTCTCTTAGGGTTGCCAAATGACTCGTCAAAAGGCGAATTACATCGGCAAACCCGAGGAGCTCCCGGCAGGAGTACTGTGAAAGTCTTAAGGTCAACAAATAATGGTGTATCGCTTCTGGTTAACTGGCCAGAGCAAGCTTGTACATGTGACTATTGTGAAACGGGGAGAAACTGGCAGGACTAACTATAACTCTCTTAAGGTAGCCAAATGCCTCGTCAACAGGCGAATTCCAACGGCAAACTCGAGGAGCTCCCGGCAGGAGTACTGTGAAAGTCTCAAGGCCGACAAATAATGACGTACCGCTTCAGGTGAACTGGGCCAGAGGAAGCTTGAAAATGTGGCTGTGGTTAACAGCGAGCATTTGGCAGGTGTAACAATGACTCTCTTAAGGTAGAAAAATGCCTCGTCAACAGGCGAAAAACATCGGCATTCTCGAGGAGCTCCCGGCAGGAGTACTGTGAAAGTCTTAAGGTCAACAAATAATGGCGTATCGCTTCTGGTGAACTAGCCAGAGTAAGCTTGTAGATGTGACTGTGGTAAAATGGGGAGCAAGTGGCAGGAGTAACTATGACTCTCTTAGGGTTGCCAAATGACTCGTCAAAAGGCGAATTACATCGGCAAACCCGAGGAGCTCCCGGCAGGAGTACTGTGAAAGTCTTAAGGTCAACAAATAATGGTGTATCGCTTCTGGTTAACTGGCCAGAGCAAGCTTGTACATGTGACTATTGTGAAACGGGGAGAAACTGGCAGGACTAACTATAACTCTCTTAAGGTAGCCAAATGCCTCGTCAACAGGCGAATTCCAACGGCAAACTCGAGGAGCTCCCGGCAGGAGTACTGTGAAAGTCTCAAGGCCGACAAATAATGACGTACCGCTTCAGGTGAACTGGGCCAGAGGAAGCTTGAAAATGTGGCTGTGGTTAACAGCGAGCATTTGGCAGGTGTAACAATGACTCTCTTAAGGTAGAAAAATGCCTCGTCAACAGGCGAAAAACATCGGCATTCTCGAGGAGCTCCCGGCAGGAGTACTGTGAAAGTCTTAAGGTCAACAAATAATGGCGTATCGCTTCTGGTGAACTGGCCAGAGTAAGCTTGTAGATGCAACTGTGGTAAAACGAGGAGCAAGTGGCAGGAGTAACTATGACTCTCTTAAGGTAGCCAAATGCGTCGTCAACAGGCGAATTCCAACGGCAAACTCGAGGAGCTCCCGGCAGGAGTACTGTGAAAGTCTTAAGGTCAACAAATAATGGCGTATCGCTTCTGGTGAACTGACCAGAGTAAGCTTGTAGATGCGACTGTGGTAAAACGAGGAGCAAGTGGCAGGAGTAACTATGACTCTCTTAAGGTAGCCAAATGCCTCGTCAACAGGCGAATTCCAACGGCAAACTCGAGGAGCTCCCGGCAGGAGTACTGTGAAAGTCTTAAGGTCAACAAATAATGGTGTATCGCTTCTGGTTAACTGGCCAGAGCAAGCTTGTACATGTGACTATTGTGAAACGGGGAGAAACTGGCAGGACTAACTATAACTCTCTTAAGGTAGCCAAATGCCTCGTCAACAGGCGAATTCCAACGGCAAACTCGAGGAGCTCCCGGCAGGAGTACTGTGAAAGTCTCAAGGCCGACAAATAATGACGTACCGCTTCAGGTGAACTGGGCCAGAGGAAGCTTGAAAATGTGGCTGTGGTTAACAGCGAGCATTTGGCAGGTGTAACAATGACTCTCTTAAGGTAGAAAAATGCCTCGTCAACAGGCGAAAAACATCGGCATTCTCGAGGAGCTCCCGGCAGGAGTACTGTGAAAGTCTTAAGGTCAACAAATAATGGCGTATCGCTTCTGGTGAACTGGCCAGAGTAAGCTTGTAGATGCGACTGTGGTAAAACGAGGAGCAAGTGGCAGGAGTAACTATGACTCTCTTAAGGTAGCCAAATGCCTCGTCAACAGGCGAATTCCAACGGCAAACTCGAGGAGCTCCCGGCAGGAGTACTGTGAAAGTCTTAAATTCAACAAATAATGGCGTATCGCTTCTGGTGAACTGGCCAGAGTAAGCTTGTAGATGCAACTGTGGTAAAACGAGGAGCAAGTGGCAGGAGTAACTATGACTCTCTTAAGGTAGCCAAATGCCTCGTCAACAGGCGAATTCCAACGGCAAACTCGAGGAGCTCCCGGCAGGAGTACTGTGAAAGTCTTAAGGTCAACAAATAATGGCGTATCGCTTCTGGTGAACTAGCCAGAGTAAGCTTGTAGATGTGACTGTGGTAAAATGGGGAGCAAGTGGCAGGAGTAACTATGACTCTCTTAGGGTTGCCAAATGACTCGTCAAAAGGCGAATTACATCGGCAAACCCGAGGAGCTCCCGGCAGGAGTACTGTGAAAGTCTTAAGGTCAACAAATAATGGTGTATCGCTTCTGGTTAACTGGCCAGAGCAAGCTTGTACATGTGACTATTGTGAAACGGGGAGAAACTGGCAGGACTAACTATAACTCTCTTAAGGTAGCCAAATGCCTCGTCAACAGGCGAATTCCAACGGCAAACTCGAGGAGCTCCCGGCAGGAGTACTGTGAAAGTCTCAAGGCCGACAAATAATGACGTACCGCTTCAGGTGAACTGGGCCAGAGGAAGCTTGAAAATGTGGCTGTGGTTAACAGCGAGCATTTGGCAGGTGTAACAATGACTCTCTTAAGGTAGAAAAATGCCTCGTCAACAGGCGAAAAACATCGGCATTCTCGAGGAGCTCCCGGCAGGAGTACTGTGAAAGTCTTAAGGTCAACAAATAATGGCGTATCGCTTCTGGTGAACTAGCCAGAGTAAGCTTGTAGATGTGACTGTGGTAAAATGGGGAGCAAGTGGCAGGAGTAACTATGACTCTCTTAGGGTTGCCAAATGACTCGTCAAAAGGCGAATTACATCGGCAAACCCGAGGAGCTCCCGGCAGGAGTACTGTGAAAGTCTTAAGGTCAACAAATAATGGTGTATCGCTTCTGGTTAACTGGCCAGAGCAAGCTTGTACATGTGACTATTGTGAAACGGGGAGAAACTGGCAGGACTAACTATAACTCTCTTAAGGTAGCCAAATGCCTCGTCAACAGGCGAATTCCAACGGCAAACTCGAGGAGCTCCCGGCAGGAGTACTGTGAAAGTCTCAAGGCCGACAAATAATGACGTACCGCTTCAGGTGAACTGGGCCAGAGGAAGCTTGAAAATGTGGCTGTGGTTAACAGCGAGCATTTGGCAGGTGTAACAATGACTCTCTTAAGGTAGAAAAATGCCTCGTCAACAGGCGAAAAACATCGGCATTCTCGAGGAGCTCCCGGCAGGAGTACTGTGAAAGTCTTAAGGTCAACAAATAATGGCGTATCGCTTCTGGTGAACTGGCCAGAGTAAGCTTGTAGATGCAACTGTGGTAAAACGAGGAGCAAGTGGCAGGAGTAACTATGACTCTCTTAAGGTAGCCAAATGCGTCGTCAACAGGCGAATTCCAACGGCAAACTCGAGGAGCTCCCGGCAGGAGTACTGTGAAAGTCTTAAGGTCAACAAATAATGGCGTATCGCTTCTGGTGAACTGACCAGAGTAAGCTTGTAGATGCGACTGTGGTAAAACGAGGAGCAAGTGGCAGGAGTAACTATGACTCTCTTAAGGTAGCCAAATGCCTCGTCAACAGGCGAATTCCAACGGCAAACTCGAGGAGCTCCCGGCAGGAGTACTGTGAAAGTCTTAAGGTCAACAAATAATGGTGTATCGCTTCTGGTTAACTGGCCAGAGCAAGCTTGTACATGTGACTATTGTGAAACGGGGAGAAACTGGCAGGACTAACTATAACTCTCTTAAGGTAGCCAAATGCCTCGTCAACAGGCGAATTCCAACGGCAAACTCGAGGAGCTCCCGGCAGGAGTACTGTGAAAGTCTCAAGGCCGACAAATAATGACGTACCGCTTCAGGTGAACTGGGCCAGAGGAAGCTTGAAAATGTGGCTGTGGTTAACAGCGAGCATTTGGCAGGTGTAACAATGACTCTCTTAAGGTAGAAAAATGCCTCGTCAACAGGCGAAAAACATCGGCATTCTCGAGGAGCTCCCGGCAGGAGTACTGTGAAAGTCTTAAGGTCAACAAATAATGGCGTATCGCTTCTGGTGAACTGGCCAGAGTAAGCTTGTAGATGCGACTGTGGTAAAACGAGGAGCAAGTGGCAGGAGTAACTATGACTCTCTTAAGGTAGCCAAATGCCTCGTCAACAGGCGAATTCCAACGGCAAACTCGAGGAGCTCCCGGCAGGAGTACTGTGAAAGTCTTAAATTCAACAAATAATGGCGTATCGCTTCTGGTGAACTGGCCAGAGTAAGCTTGTAGATGCAACTGTGGTAAAACGAGGAGCAAGTGGCAGGAGTAACTATGACTCTCTTAAGGTAGCCAAATGCCTCGTCAACAGGCGAATTCCAACGGCAAACTCGAGGAGCTCCCGGCAGGAGTACTGTGAAAGTCTTAAGGTCAACAAATAATGGCGTATCGCTTCTGGTGAACTAGCCAGAGTAAGCTTGTAGATGTGACTGTGGTAAAATGGGGAGCAAGTGGCAGGAGTAACTATGACTCTCTTAGGGTTGCCAAATGACTCGTCAAAAGGCGAATTACATCGGCAAACCCGAGGAGCTCCCGGCAGGAGTACTGTGAAAGTCTTAAGGTCAACAAATAATGGTGTATCGCTTCTGGTTAACTGGCCAGAGCAAGCTTGTACATGTGACTATTGTGAAACGGGGAGAAACTGGCAGGACTAACTATAACTCTCTTAAGGTAGCCAAATGCCTCGTCAACAGGCGAATTCCAACGGCAAACTCGAGGAGCTCCCGGCAGGAGTACTGTGAAAGTCTCAAGGCCGACAAATAATGACGTACCGCTTCAGGTGAACTGGGCCAGAGGAAGCTTGAAAATGTGGCTGTGGTTAACAGCGAGCATTTGGCAGGTGTAACAATGACTCTCTTAAGGTAGAAAAATGCCTCGTCAACAGGCGAAAAACATCGGCATTCTCGAGGAGCTCCCGGCAGGAGTACTGTGAAAGTCTTAAGGTCAACAAATAATGGCGTATCGCTTCTGGTGAACTGGCCAGATTAAGCTTGTAGATTCAACTGTGGTAAAACGAGGAGCAAGTGGCAGGAGTAACTATGACTCTCTTAAGGTAGCCAAATGCCTCGTCAACAGGCGAATTCCAACGGCAAACTCGAGGAGCTCCCGGCAGGAGTACTGTGAAAGCCTTAAATTCAACAAATAATGGCGTATCGCTTCTGGTGAACTGGCCAGAGTAAGCTTGTAGATGCAACTGTGGTAAAACGAGGAGCAAGTGGCAGGAGTAACTATGACTCTCTTAAGGTAGCCAAATGCCTCGTCAACAGGCGAATTCCAACGGCAAACTCGAGGAGCTCCCGGCAGGAGTACTGTGAAAGTCTTAAGGTCAACAAATAATGGCGTATCGCTTCTGGTGAACTAGCCAGAGAAAGCTTGTAGATGTGACTGTGGTAAAATGGGGAGCAAGTGGCAGGAGTAACTATGACTCTCTTAGGGTTGCCAAATGACTCGTCAAAAGGCGAATTACATCGGCAAACCCGAGGAGCTCCCGGCAGGAGTACTGTGAAAGTCTTAAGGTCAACAAATAATGGCGTATCGCTTCTGGTGAACTAGCCAGAGTAAGCTTGTAGATGTGACTGTGGTAAAATGGGGAGCAAGTGGCAGGAGTAACTATGACTCTCTTAGGGTTGCCAAATGACTCGTCAAAAGGCGAATTACATCGGCAAACCCGAGGAGCTCCCGGCAGGAGTACTGTGAAAGTCTTAAATTCAACAAATAATGGCGTATCGCTTCTGGTGAACTGGCCAGAGTAAGCTTGTAGATGCAACTGTGGTAAAACGAGGAGCAAGTGGCAGGAGTAACTATGACTCTCTTAAGGTAGCCAAATGCCTCGTCAACAGGCGAATTCCAACGGCAAACTCGAGGAGCTCCCGGCAGGAGTACTGTGAAAGTCTTAAATTCAACAAATAATGGCGTATCGCTTCTGGTGAACTGGCCAGAGTAAGCTTGTAGATGCAACTGTGGTAAAACGAGGAGCAAGTGGCAGGAGTAACTATGACTCTCTTAAGGTAGCCAAATGCCTCGTCAACAGGCGAATTCCAACGGCAAACTCGAGGAGCTCCCGGCAGGAGTACTGTGAAAGTCTTAAGGTCAACAAATAATGGCGTATCGCTTCTGGTGAACTAGCCAGAGTAAGCTTGTAGATGTGACTGTGGTAAAATGGGGAGCAAGTGGCAGGAGTAACTATGACTCTCTTAGGGTTGCCAAATGACTCGTCAAAAGGCGAATTACATCGGCAAACCCGAGGAGCTCCCGGCAGGAGTACTGTGAAAGTCTTAAGGTCAACAAATAATGGTGTATCGCTTCTGGTTAACTGGCCAGAGCAAGCTTGTACATGTGACTATTGTGAAACGGGGAGAAACTGTCAGGACTAACTATAACTCTCTTAAGGTAGCCAAATGCCTCGTCAACAGGCGAATTCCAACGGCAAACTCGAGGAGCTCCCGGCAGGAGTACTGTGAAAGTCTCAAGGCCGACAAATAATGACGTACCGCTTCAGGTGAACTGGGCCAGAGGAAGCTTGAAAATGTGGCTGTGGTTAACAGCGAGCATTTGGCAGGTGTAACAATGACTCTCTTAAGGTAGAAAAATGCCTCGTCAACAGGCGAAAAACATCGGCATTCTCGAGGAGCTCCCGGCAGGAGTACTGTGAAAGTCTTAAGGTCAACAAATAATGGCGTATCGCTTCTGGTGAACTAGCCAGAGTAAGCTTGTAGATGTGACTGTGGTAAAATGGGGAGCAAGTGGCAGGAGTAACTATGACTCTCTTAGGGTTGCCAAATGACTCGTCAAAAGGCGAATTACATCGGCAAACCCGAGGAGCTCCCGGCAGGAGTACTGTGAAAGTCTTAAATTCAACAAATAATGGCGTATCGCTTCTGGTGAACTGGCCAGAGTAAGCTTGTAGATGCAACTGTGGTAAAACGAGGAGCAAGTGGCAGGAGTAACTATGACTCTCTTAAGGTAGCCAAATGCCTCGTCAACAGGCGAATTCCAACGGCAAACTCGAGGAGCTCCCGGCAGGAGTACTGTGAAAGTCTTAAATTCAACAAATAATGGCGTATCGCTTCTGGTGAACTGGCCAGAGTAAGCTTGTAGATGCAACTGTGGTAAAACGAGGAGCAAGTGGCAGGAGTAACTATGACTCTCTTAAGGTAGCCAAATGCCTCGTCAACAGGCGAATTCCAACGGCAAACTCGAGGAGCTCCCGGCAGGAGTACTGTGAAAGTCTTAAGGTCAACAAATAATGGCGTATCGCTTCTGGTGAACTAGCCAGAGTAAGCTTGTAGATGTGACTGTGGTAAAATGGGGAGCAAGTGGCAGGAGTAACTATGACTCTCTTAGGGTTGCCAAATGACTCGTCAAAAGGCGAATTACATCGGCAAACCCGAGGAGCTCCCGGCAGGAGTACTGTGAAAGTCTTAAGGTCAACAAATAATGGTGTATCGCTTCTGGTTAACTGGCCAGAGCAAGCTTGTACATGTGACTATTGTGAAACGGGGAGAAACTGTCAGGACTAACTATAACTCTCTTAAGGTAGCCAAATGCCTCGTCAACAGGCGAATTCCAACGGCAAACTCGAGGAGCTCCCGGCAGGAGTACTGTGAAAGTCTCAAGGCCGACAAATAATGACGTACCGCTTCAGGTGAACTGGGCCAGAGGAAGCTTGAAAATGTGGCTGTGGTTAACAGCGAGCATTTGGCAGGTGTAACAATGACTCTCTTAAGGTAGAAAAATGCCTCGTCAACAGGCGAAAAACATCGGCATTCTCGAGGAGCTCCCGGCAGGAGTACTGTGAAAGTCTTAAGGTCAACAAATAATGGCGTATCGCTTCTGGTGAACTGGCCAGATTAAGCTTGTAGATGCAACTGTGGTAAAAAGAGGAGCAAGTGGCAGGAGTAACTATGACTCTCTTAAGGTAGCCAAATGCCTCGTCAACAGGCGAATTCCAACGGCAAACTCGAGGAGCTCCCGGCAGGAGTACTGTGAAAGTCTTAAATTCAACAAATAATGGCGTATCGCTTCTGGTGAACTGGCCAGAGTAAGCTTGTAGATGCAACTGTGGTAAAACGAGGAGCAAGTGGCAGGAGTAACTATGACTCTCTTAAGGTAGCCAAATGCCTCGTCAACAGGCGAATTCCAACGGCAAACTCGAGGAGCTCCCGGCAGGAGTACTGTGAAAGTCTTAAGGTCAACAAATAATGGTGTATCGCTTCTGGTTAACTGGCCAGAGCAAGCTTGTACATGTGACTATTGTGAAACGGGGAGAAACTGGCAGGACTAACTATAACTCTCTTAAGGTAGCCAAATGCCTCGTCAACAGGCGAATTCCAACGGCAAACTCGAGGAGCTCCCGGCAGGAGTACTGTGAAAGTCTCAAGGCCGACAAATAATGACGTACCGCTTCAGGTGAACTGGGCCAGAGGAAGCTTGAAAATGTGGCTGTGGTTAACAGCGAGCATTTGGCAGGTGTAACAATGACTCTCTTAAGGTAGAAAAATGCCTCGTCAACAGGCGAAAAACATCGGCATTCTCGAGGAGCTCCCGGCAGGAGTACTGTGAAAGTCTTAAGGTCAACAAATAATGGCGTATCGCTTCTGGTGAACTGGCCAGATTAAGCTTGTAGATGCAACTGTGGTAAAACGAGGAGCAAGTGGCAGGAGTAACTATGACTCTCTTAAGGTAGCCAAATGCCTCGTCAACAGGCGAATTCCAACGGCAAACTCGAGGAGCTCCCGGCAGGAGTACTGTGAAAGCCTTAAATTCAACAAATAATGGCGTATCGCTTCTGGTGAACTGGCCAGAGTAAGCTTGTAGATGCAACTGTGGTAAAACGAGGAGCAAGTGGCAGGAGTAACTATGACTCTCTTAAGGTAGCCAAATGCCTCGTCAACAGGCGAATTCCAACGGCAAACTCGAGGAGCTCCCGGCAGGAGTACTGTGAAAGTCTTAAGGTCAACAAATAATGGCGTATCGCTTCTGGTGAACTAGCCAGAGTAAGCTTGTAGATGTGACTGTGGTAAAATGGGGAGCAAGTGGCAGGAGTAACTATGACTCTCTTAGGGTTGCCAAATGACTCGTCAAAAGGCGAATTACATCGGCAAACCCGAGGAGCTCCCGACAGGAGTACTGTGAAAGTCTTAAGGTCAACAAATAATGGTGTATCGCTTCTGGTTAACTGGCCAGAGCAAGCTTGTACATGTGACTATTGTGAAACGGGGAGAAACTGGCAGGACTAACTATAACTCTCTTAAGGTAGCCAAATGCCTCGTCAACAGGCGAATTCCAACGGCAAACTCGAGGAGCTCCCGGCAGGAGTACTGTGAAAGTCTCAAGGCCGACAAATAATGACGTACCGCTTCAGGTGAACTGGGCCAGAGGAAGCTTGAAAATGTGGCTGTGGTTAACAGCGAGCATTTGGCAGGTGTAACAATGACTCTCTTAAGGTAGAAAAATGCCTCGTCAACAGGCGAAAAACATCGGCATTCTCGAGGAGCTCCCGGCAGGAGTACTGTGAAAGTCTTAAGGTCAACAAATAATGGCGTATCGCTTCTGGTGAACTGGCCAGAGTAAGCTTGTAGATGCAACTGTGGTAAAACGAGGAGCAAGTGGCAGGAGTAACTATGACTCTCTTAAGGTAGCCAAATGCCTCGTCAACAGGCGAATTCCAACGGCAAACTCGAGGAGCTCCCGGCAGGAGTACTGTGAAAGTCTTAAGGTCAACAAATAATGGCGTATCGCGTCTGGTGAACTAGCCAGAGTAAGCTTGTAGATGTGACTGTGGTAAAATGGGGAGCAAGTGGCAGGAGTAACTATGACTCTCTTAGGGTTGCCAAATGACTCGTCAAAAGGCGAATTACATCGGCAAACCCGAGGAGCTCCCGGCAGGAGTACTGTGAAAGTCTTAAGGTCAACAAATAATGGCGTATCGCTTCTGGTGAACTAGCCAGAGTAAGCTTGTAGATGTGACTGTGGTAAAATGGGGAGCAAGTGGCAGGAGTAACTATGACTCTCTTAGGGTTGCCAAATGACTCGTCAAAAGGCGAATTACATCGGCAAACCCGAGGAGCTCCCGGCAGGAGTACTGTGAAAGTCTTAAATTCAACAAATAATGGCGTATCGCTTCTGGTGAACTGGCCAGAGTAAGCTTGTAGATGCAACTGTGGTAAAACGAGGAGCAAGTGGCAGGAGTAACTATGACTCTCTTAAGGTAGCCAAATGCCTCGTCAACAGGCGAATTCCAACGGCAAACTCGAGGAGCTCCCGGCAGGAGTACTGTGAAAGTCTTAAATTCAACAAATAATGGCGTATCGCTTCTGGTGAACTGGCCAGAGTAAGCTTGTAGATGCAACTGTGGTAAAACGAGGAGCAAGTGGCAGGAGTAACTATGACTCTCTTAAGGTAGCCAAATGCCTCGTCAACAGGCGAATTCCAACGGCAAACTCGAGGAGCTCCCGGCAGGAGTACTGTGAAAGTCTTAAGGTCAACAAATAATGGCGTATCGCTTCTGGTGAACTAGCCAGAGTAAGCTTGTAGATGTGACTGTGGTAAAATGGGGAGCAAGTGGCAGGAGTAACTATGACTCTCTTAGGGTTGCCAAATGACTCGTCAAAAGGCGAATTACATCGGCAAACCCGAGGAGCTCCCGGCAGGAGTACTGTGAAAGTCTTAAGGTCAACAAATAATGGTGTATCGCTTCTGGTTAACTGGCCAGAGCAAGCTTGTACATGTGACTATTGTGAAACGGGGAGAAACTGTCAGGACTAACTATAACTCTCTTAAGGTAGCCAAATGCCTCGTCAACAGGCGAATTCCAACGGCAAACTCGAGGAGCTCCCGGCAGGAGTACTGTGAAAGTCTCAAGGCCGACAAATAATGACGTACCGCTTCAGGTGAACTGGGCCAGAGGAAGCTTGAAAATGTGGCTGTGGTTAACAGCGAGCATTTGGCAGGTGTAACAATGACTCTCTTAAGGTAGAAAAATGCCTCGTCAACAGGCGAAAAACATCGGCATTCTCGAGGAGCTCCCGGCAGGAGTACTGTGAAAGTCTTAAGGTCAACAAATAATGGCGTATTGCTTCTGGTGAACTGGCCAGATTAAGCTTGTAGATGCAACTGTGGTAAAAAGAGGAGCAAGTGGCAGGAGTAACTATGACTCTCTTAAGGTAGCCAAATGCCTCGTCAACAGGCGAATTCCAACGGCAAACTCGAGGAGCTCCCGGCAGGAGTACTGTGAAAGTCTTAAATTCAACAAATAATGGCGTATCGCTTCTGGTGAACTGGCCAGAGTAAGCTTGTAGATGCAACTGTGGTAAAACGAGGAGCAAGTGGCAGGAGTAACTATGACTCTCTTAAGGTAGCCAAATGCCTCGTCAACAGGCGAATTCCAACGGCAAACTCGAGGAGCTCCCGGCAGGAGTACTGTGAAAGTCTTAAGGTCAACAAATAATGGTGTATCGCTTCTGGTTAACTGGCCAGAGCAAGCTTGTACATGTGACTATTGTGAAACGGGGAGAAACTGGCAGGACTAACTATAACTCTCTTAAGGTAGCCAAATGCCTCGTCAACAGGCGAATTCCAACGGCAAACTCGAGGAGCTCCCGGCAGGAGTACTGTGAAAGTCTCAAGGCCGACAAATAATGACGTACCGCTTCAGGTGAACTGGGCCAGAGGAAGCTTGAAAATGTGGCTGTGGTTAACAGCGAGCATTTGGCAGGTGTAACAATGACTCTCTTAAGGTAGAAAAATGCCTCGTCAACAGGCGAAAAACATCGGCATTCTCGAGGAGCTCCCGGCAGGAGTACTGTGAAAGTCTTAAGGTCAACAAATAATGGCGTATCGCTTCTGGTGAACTGGCCAGAGTAAGCTTGTAGATGCAACTGTGGTAAAACGAGGAGCAAGTGGCAGGAGTAACTATGACTCTCTTAAGGTAGCCAAATGCCTCGTCAACAGGCGAATTCCAACGGCAAACTCGAGGAGCTCCCGGCAGGAGTACTGTGAAAGTCTTAAGGTCAACAAATAATGGCGTATCGCTTCTGGTGAACTAGCCAGAGTAAGCTTGTAGATGTGACTGTGGTAAAATGGGGAGCAAGTGGCAGGAGTAACTATGACTCTCTTAGGGTTGCCAAATGACTCGTCAAAAGGCGAATTACATCGGCAAACCCGAGGAGCTCCCGACAGGAGTACTGTGAAAGTCTTAAGGTCAACAAATAATGGTGTATCGCTTCTGGTTAACTGGCCAGAGCAAGCTTGTACATGTGACTATTGTGAAACGGGTTGAAACTGGCAGGACTAACTATAACTCTCTTAAGGTAGCCAAATGCCTCGTCAACAGGCGAATTCCAACGGCAAACTCGAGGAGCTCCCGGCAGGAGTACTGTGAAAGTCTCAAGGCCGACAAATAATGACGTACCGCTTCAGGTGAACTGGGCCAGAGGAAGCTTGAAAATGTGGCTGTGGTTAACAGCGAGCATTTGGCAGGTGTAACAATGACTCTCTTAAGGTAGAAAAATGCCTCGTCAACAGGCGAAAAACATCGGCATTCTCGAGGAGCTCCCGGCAGGAGTACTGTGAAAGTCTTAAGGTCAACAAATAATGGCGTATCGCTTCTGGTGAACTGGCCAGAGTAAGCTTGTAGATGCAACTGTGGTAAAACGAGGAGCAAGTGGCAGGAGTAACTATGACTCTCTTAAGGTAGCCAAATGCCTCGTCAACAGGCGAATTCCAACGGCAAACTCGAGGAGCTCCCGGCAGGAGTACTGTGAAAGTCTTAAGGTCAACAAATAATGGCGTATCGCTTCTGGTGAACTGACCAGAGTAAGCTTGTAGATGCGACTGTGGTAAAACGAGGAGCAAGTGGCAGGAGTAACTATGACTCTCTTAAGGTAGCCAAATGCCTCGTCAACAGGCGAATTCCAACGGCAAACTCGAGGAGCTCCCGGCAGGAGTACTGTGAAAGTCTTAAGGTCAACAAATAATGGTGTATCGCTTCTGGTTAACTGGCCAGAGCAAAGCTTGTACATGTGACTATTGTGAAACGGGGAGAAACTGGCAGGACTAACTATAACTCTCTTAAGGTAGCCAAATGCCTCGTCAACAGGCTAATTCCAACGGCAAACTCGAGGAGCTCCCGGCAGGAGTACTGTGAAAGTCTCAAGGCCGACAAATAATGACGTACCGCTTCAGGTGAACTGGGCCAGAGGAAGCTTGAAAATGTGGCTGTGGTTAACAGCGAGCATTTGGCAGGTGTAACAATGACTCTCTTAAGGTAGAAAAATGCCTCGTCAACAGGCGAAAAACATCGGCATTCTCGAGGAGCTCCCGGCAGGAGTACTGTGAAAGTCTTAAGGTCAACAAATAATGGCGTATCGCTTCTGGTGAACTGGCCAGAGTAAGCTTGTAGATGCAACTGTGGTAAAACGAGGAGCAAGTGGCAGGAGTAACTATGACTCTCTTAAGGTAGCCAAATGCCTCGTCAACAGGCGAATTCCAACGGCAAACTCGAGGAGCTCCCGGCAGGAGTACTGTGAAAGTCTTAAGGTCAACAAATAATGGCGTATCGCTTCTGGTGAACTGACCAGAGTAAGCTTGTAGATGCGACTGTGGTAAAACGAGGAGCAAGTGGCAGGAGTAACTATGACTCTCTTAAGGTAGCCAAATGCCTCGTCAACAGGCGAATTCCAACGGCAAACTCGAGGAGCTCCCGGCAGGAGTACTGTGAAAGTCTTAAGGTCAACAAATAATGGTGTATCGCTTCTGGTTAACTGGCCAGAGCAAGCTTGTACATATGACTATTGTGAAACGGGGAGAAACTGGCAGGACTAACTATAACTCTCTTAAGGTAGCCAAATGCCTCGTCAACAGGCGAATTCCAACGGCAAACTCGAGGAGCTCCCGGCAGGAGTACTGTGAAAGTCTCAAGGCCGACAAATAATGACGTACCGCTTCAGGTGAACTGGGCCAGAGGAAGCTTGAAAATGTGGCTGTGGTTAACAGCGAGCATTTGGCAGGTGTAACAATGACTCTCTTAAGGTAGAAAAATGCCTCGTCAACAGGCGAAAAACATCGGCATTCTCGAGGAGCTCCCGGCAGGAGTACTGTGAAAGTCTTAAGGTCAACAAATAATGGCGTATCGCTTCTGGTGAACTGGCCAGAGTAAGCTTGTAGATGCAACTGTGGTAAAACGAGGAGCAAGTGGCAGGAGTAACTATGACTCTCTTAAGGTAGCCAAATGCCTCGTCAACAGGCGAATTCCAACGGCAAACTCGAGGAGCTCCCGGCAGGAGTACTGTGAAAGTCTTAAGGTCAACAAATAATGGCGTATCGCTTCTGGTGAACTGACCAGAGTAAGCTTGTAGATGCGACTGTGGTAAAACGAGGAGCAAGTGGCAGGAGTAACTATGACTCTCTTAAGGTAGCCAAATGCCTCGTCAACAGGCGAATTCCAACGGCAAACTCGAGGAGCTCCCGGCAGGAGTACTGTGAAAGTCTTAAGGTCAACAAATAATGGTGTATCGCTTCTGGTTAACTGGCCAGAGCAAGCTTGTACATGTGACTATTGTGAAACGGGGAGAAACTGGCAGGACTAACTATAACTCTCTTAAGGTAGCCAAATGCCTCGTCAACAGGCGAATTCCAACGGCAAACTCGAGGAGCTCCCGGCAGGAGTACTGTGAAAGTCTCAAGGCTGACAAATAATGACGTACCGCTTCAGGTGAACTGGGCCAGAGGAAGCTTGAAAATGTGGCTGTGGTTAACAGCGAGCATTTGGCAGGTGTAACAATGACTCTCTTAAGGTAGAAAAATGCCTCGTCAACAGGCGAAAAACATCGGCATTCTCGAGGAGCTCCCGGCAGGAGTACTGTGAAAGTCTTAAGGTCAACAAATAATGGCGTATCGCTTCTGGTGAACTAGCCAGAGTAAGCTTGTAGATGTGACTGTGGTAAAATGGGGAGCAAGTGGCAGGAGTAACTATGACTCTCTTAGGGTTGCCAAATGACTCGTCAAAAGGCGAATTACATCGGCAAACCCGAGGAGCTCCCGACAGGAGTACTGTGAAAGTCTTAAGGTCAACAAATAATGGTGTATCGCTTCTGGTTAACTGGCCAGAGCAAGCTTGTACATGTGACTATTGTGAAACGGGTTGAAACTGGCAGGACTAACTATAACTCTCTTAAGGTAGCCAAATGCCTCGTCAACAGGCGAATTCCAACGGCAAACTCGAGGAGCTCCCGGCAGGAGTACTGTGAAAGTCTCAAGGCCGACAAATAATGACGTACCGCTTCAGGTGAACTGGGCCAGAGGAAGCTTGAAAATGTGGCTGTGGTTAACAGCGAGCATTTGGCAGGTGTAACAATGACTCTCTTAAGGTAGAAAAATGCCTCGTCAACAGGCGAAAAACATCGGCATTCTCGAGGAGCTCCCGGCAGGAGTACTGTGAAAGTCTTAAGGTCAACAAATAATGGCGTATCGCTTCTGGTGAACTGGCCAGAGTAAGCTTGTAGATGCAACTGTGGTAAAACGAGGAGCAAGTGGCAGGAGTAACTATGACTCTCTTAAGGTAGCCAAATGCCTCGTCAACAGGCGAATTCCAACGGCAAACTCGAGGAGCTCCCGGCAGGAGTACTGTGAAAGTCTTAAGGTCAACAAATAATGGTGTATCGCTTCTGGTTAACTGGCCAGAGCAAAGCTTGTACATGTGACTATTGTGAAACGGGGAGAAACTGGCAGGACTAACTATAACTCTCTTAAGGTAGCCAAATGCCTCGTCAACAGGCTAATTCCAACGGCAAACTCGAGGAGCTCCCGGCAGGAGTACTGTGAAAGTCTCAAGGCCGACAAATAATGACGTACCGCTTCAGGTGAACTGGGCCAGAGGAAGCTTGAAAATGTGGCTGTGGTTAACAGCAAGCATTTGGCAGGTGTAACAATGACTCTCTTAAGGTAGAAAAATGCCTCGTCAACAGGCGAAAAACATCGGCATTCTCGAGGAGCTCCCGGCAGGAGTACTGTGAAAGTCTTAAGGTCAACAAATAATGGCGTATCGCTTCTGGTGAACTGGCCAGAGTAAGCTTGTAGATGCAACTGTGGTAAAACGAGGAGCAAGTGGCAGGAGTAACTATGACTCTCTTAAGGTAGCCAAATGCCTCGTCAACAGGCGAATTCCAACGGCAAACTCGAGGAGCTCCCGGCAGGAGTACTGTGAAAGTCTTAAGGTCAACAAATAATGGCGTATCGCTTCTGGTGAACTGACCAGAGTAAGCTTGTAGATGCGACTGTGGTAAAACGAGGAGCAAGTGGCAGGAGTAACTATGACTCTCTTAAGGTAGCCAAATGCCTCGTCAACAGGCGAATTCCAACGGCAAACTCGAGGAGCTCCCGGCAGGAGTACTGTGAAAGTCTTAAGGTCAACAAATAATGGTGTATCGCTTCTGGTTAACTGGCCAGAGCAAGCTTGTACATATGACTATTGTGAAACGGGGAGAAACTGGCAGGACTAACTATAACTCTCTTAAGGTAGCCAAATGCCTCGTCAACAGGCGAATTCCAACGGCAAACTCGAGGAGCTCCCGGCAGGAGTACTGTGAAAGTCTCAAGGCCGACAAATAATGACGTACCGCTTCAGGTGAACTGGGCCAGAGGAAGCTTGAAAATGTGGCTGTGGTTAACAGCGAGCATTTGGCAGGTGTAACAATGACTCTCTTAAGGTAGAAAAATGCCTCGTCAACAGGCGAAAAACATCGGCATTCTCGAGGAGCTCCCGGCAGGAGTACTGTGAAAGTCTTAAGGTCAACAAATAATGGCGTATCGCTTCTGGTGAACTGGCCAGAGTAAGCTTGTAGATGCAACTGTGGTAAAACGAGGAGCAAGTGGCAGGAGTAACTATGACTCTCTTAAGGTAGCCAAATGCCTCGTCAACAGGCGAATTCCAACGGCAAACTCGAGGAGCTCCCGGCAGGAGTACTGTGAAAGTCTTAAGGTCAACAAATAATGGCGTATCGCTTCTGGTGAACTGACCAGAGTAAGCTTGTAGATGCGACTGTGGTAAAACGAGGAGCAAGTGGCAGGAGTAACTATGACTCTCTTAAGGTAGCCAAATGCCTCGTCAACAGGCGAATTCCAACGGCAAACTCGAGGAGCTCCCGGCAGGAGTACTGTGAAAGTCTTAAGGTCAACAAATAATGGTGTATCGCTTCTGGTTAACTGGCCAGAGCAAGCTTGTACATGTGACTATTGTGAAACGGGGAGAAACTGGCAGGACTAACTATAACTCTCTTAAGGTAGCCAAATGCCTCGTCAACAGGCGAATTCCAACGGCAAACTCGAGGAGCTCCCGGCAGGAGTACTGTGAAAGTCTCAAGGCTGACAAATAATGACGTACCGCTTCAGGTGAACTGGGCCAGAGGAAGCTTGAAAATGTGGCTGTGGTTAACAGCGAGCATTTGGCAGGTGTAACAATGACTCTCTTAAGGTAGAAAAATGCCTCGTCAACAGGCGAAAAACATCGGCATTCTCGAGGAGCTCTCGGCAGGAGTACTGTGAAAGTCTTAAGGTCAACAAATAATGGCGTATCGCTTCTGGTGAACTAGCCAGAGTAAGCTTGTAGATGTGACTGTGGTAAAATGGGGAGCAAGTGGCAGGAGTAACTATGACTCTCTTAGGGTTGCCAAATGACTCGTCAAAAGGCGAATTACATCGGCAAACCCGAGGAGCTCCCGGCAGGAGTACTGTGAAAGTCTTAAATTCAACAAATAATGGCGTATCGCTTCTGGTGAACTGGCCAGAGTAAGCTTGTAGATGCAACTGTGGTAAAACGAGGAGCAAGTGGCAGGAGTAACTATGACTCTCTTAAGGTAGCCAAATGCCTCGTCAACAGGCGAATTCCAACGGCAAACTCGAGGAGCTCCCGGCAGGAGTACTGTGAAAGTCTTAAATTCAACAAATAATGGCGTATCGCTTCTGGTGAACTGGCCAGAGTAAGCTTGTAGATGCAACTGTGGTAAAACGAGGAGCAAGTGGCAGGAGTAACTATGACTCTCTTAAGGTAGCCAAATGCCTCGTCAACAGGCGAATTCCAACGGCAAACTCGAGGAGCTCCCGGCAGGAGTACTGTGAAAGTCTTAAGGTCAACAAATAATGGCGTATCGCTTCTGGTGAACTGACCAGAGTAAGCTTGTAGATGCGACTGTGGTAAAACGAGGAGCAAGTGGCAGGAGTAACTATGACTCTCTTAAGGTAGCCAAATGCCTCGTCAACAGGCGAATTCCAACGGCAAACTCGAGGAGCTCCCGGCAGGAGTACTGTGAAAGTCTTAAGGTCAACAAATAATGGTGTATCGCTTCTGGTTAACTGGCCAGAGCAAGCTTGTACATGTGACTATTGTGAAACGGGGAGAAACTGGCAGGACTAACTATAACTCTCTTAAGGTAGCCAAATGCCTCGTCAACAGGCGAATTCCAACGGCAAACTCGAGGAGCTCCCGGCAGGAGTACTGTGAAAGTCTCAAGGCTGACAAATAATGACGTACCGCTTCAGGTGAACTGGGCCAGAGGAAGCTTGAAAATGTGGCTGTGGTTAACAGCGAGCATTTGGCAGGTGTAACAATGACTCTCTTAAGGTAGAAAAATGCCTCGTCAACAGGCGAAAAACATCGGCATTCTCGAGGAGCTCCCGGCAGGAGTACTGTGAAAGTCTTAAGGTCAACAAATAATGGCGTATCGCTTCTGGTGAACTAGCCAGAGTAAGCTTGTAGATGTGACTGTGGTAAAATGGGGAGCAAGTGGCAGGAGTAACTATGACTCTCTTAGGGTTGCCAAATGACTCGTCAAAAGGCGAATTACATCGGCAAACCCGAGGAGCTCCCGGCAGGAGTACTGTGAAAGTCTTAAATTCAACAAATAATGGCGTATCGCTTCTGGTGAACTGGCCAGAGTAAGCTTGTAGATGCAACTGTGGTAAAACGAGGAGCAAGTGGCAGGAGTAACTATGACTCTCTTAAGATAGCCAAATGCCTCGTCAACAGGCGAATTCCAACGGCAAACTCGAGGAGCTCCCGGCAGGAGTACTGTGAAAGTCTTAAATTCAACAAATAATGGCGTATCGCTTCTGGTGAACTGGCCAGAGTAAGCTTGTAGATGCAACTGTGGTAAAACGAGGAGCAAGTGGCAGGAGTAACTATGACTCTCTTAAGGTAGCCAAATGCCTCGTCAACAGGCGAATTCCAACGGCAAACTCGAGGAGCTCCCGGCAGGAGTACTGTGAAAGTCTTAAGGTCAACAAATAATGGCGTATCGCTTCTGGTGAACTAGCCAGAGTAAGCTTGTAGATGTGACTGTGGTAAAATGGGGAGCAAGTGGCAGGAGTAACTATGACTCTCTTAGGGTTGCCAAATGACTCGTCAAAAGGCGAATTACATCGGCAAACCCGAGGAGCTCCCGGCAGGAGTACTGTGAAAGTCTTAAGGTCAACAAATAATGGTGTATCGCTTCTGGTTAACTGGCCAGAGCAAGCTTGTACATGTGACTATTGTGAAACGGGGAGAAACTGGCAGGACTAACTATAACTCTCTTAAGGTAGCCAAATGCCTCGTCAACAGGCGAATTCCAACGGCAAACTCGAGGAGCTCCCGGCAGGAGTACTGTGAAAGTCTCAAGGCCGACAAATAATGACGTACCGCTTCAGGTGAACTGGGCCAGAGGAAGCTTGAAAATGTGGCTGTGGTTAACAGCGAGCATTTGGCAGGTGTAACAATGACTCTCTTAAGGTAGAAAAATGCCTCGTCAACAGGCGAAAAACATCGGCATTCTCGAGGAGCTCCCGGCAGGAGTACTGTGAAAGTCTTAAGGTCAACAAATAATGGCGTATCGCTTCTGGTGAACTGGCCAGAGTAAGCTTGTAGATGCAACTGTGGTAAAAAGAGGAGCAAGTGGCAGGAGTAACTATGACTCTCTTAAGGTAGCCAAATGCCTCGTCAACAGGCGAATTCCAACGGCAAACTCGAGGAGCTCCCGGCAGGAGTACTGTGAAAGTCTTAAATTCAACAAATAATGGCGTATCGCTTCTGGTGAACTGGCCAGAGTAAGCTTGTAGATGCAACTGTGGTAAAACGAGGAGCAAGTGGCAGGAGTAACTATGACTCTCTTAAGGTAGCCAAATGCCTCGTCAACAGGCGAATTCCAACGGCAAACTCGAGGAGCTCCCGGCAGGAGTACTGTGAAAGTCTTAAGGTCAACAAATAATGGCGTATCGCTTCTGGTGAACTAGCCAGAGTAAGCTTGTAGATGTGACTGTGGTAAAATGGGGAGCAAGTGGCAGGAGTAACTATGACTCTCTTAGGGTTGCCAAATGACTCGTCAAAAGGCGAATTACATCGGCAAACCCGAGGAGCTCCCGACAGGAGTACTGTGAAAGTCTTAAGGTCAACAAATAATGGTGTATCGCTTCTGGTTAACTGGCCAGAGCAAGCTTGTACATGTGACTATTGTGAAACGGGTAGAAACTGGCAGGACTAACTATAACTCTCTTAAGGTAGCCAAATGCCTCGTCAACAGGCGAATTCCAACGGCAAACTCGAGGAGCTCCCGGCAGGAGTACTGTGAAAGTCTCAAGGCCGACAAATAATGACGTACCGCTTCAGGTGAACTGGGCCAGAGGAAGCTTGAAAATGTGGCTGTGGTTAACAGCGAGCATTTGGCAGGTGTAACAATGACTCTCTTAAGGTAGAAAAATGCCTCGTCAACAGGCGAAAAACATCGGCATTCTCGAGGAGCTCCCGGCAGGAGTACTGTGAAAGTCTTAAGGTCAACAAATAATGGCGTATCGCTTCTGGTGAACTGGCCAGAGTAAGCTTGTAGATGCAACTGTGGTAAAAAGAGGAGCAAGTGGCAGGAGTAACTATGACTCTCTTAAGGTAGCCAAATGCCTCGTCAACAGGCGAATTCCAACGGCAAACTCGAGGAGCTCCCGGCAGGAGTACTGTGAAAGTCTTAAATTCAACAAATAATGGCGTATCGCTTCTGGTGAACTGGCCAGAGTAAGCTTGTAGATGCAACTGTGGTAAAACGAGGAGCAAGTGGCAGGAGTAACTATGACTCTCTTAAGGTAGCCAAATGCCTCGTCAACAGGCGAATTCCAACGGCAAACTCGAGGAGCTCCCGGCAGGAGTACTGTGAAAGTCTTAAGGTCAACAAATAATGGCGTATCGCTTCTGGTGAACTAGCCAGAGTAAGCTTGTAGATGTGACTGTGGTAAAATGGGGAGCAAGTGGCAGGAGTAACTATGACTCTCTTAGGGTTGCCAAATGACTCGTCAAAAGGCGAATTACATCGGCAAACCCGAGGAGCTCCCGACAGGAGTACTGTGAAAGTCTTAAGGTCAACAAATAATGGTGTATCGCTTCTGGTTAACTGGCCAGAGCAAGCTTGTACATGTGACTATTGTGAAACGGGTAGAAACTGGCAGGACTAACTATAACTCTCTTAAGGTAGCCAAATGCCTCGTCAACAGGCGAATTCCAACGGCAAACTCGAGGAGCTCCCGGCAGGAGTACTGTGAAAGTCTCAAGGCCGACAAATAATGACGTACCGCTTCAGGTGAACTGGGCCAGAGGAAGCTTGAAAATGTGGCTGTGGTTAACAGCGAGCATTTGGCAGGTGTAACAATGACTCTCTTAAGGTAGAAAAATGCCTCGTCAACAGGCGAAAAACATCGGCATTCTCGAGGAGCTCCCGGCAGGAGTACTGTGAAAGTCTTAAGGTCAACAAATAATGGCGTATCGCTTCTGGTGAACTGGCCAGAGTAAGCTTGTAGATGCAACTGTGGTAAAACGAGGAGCAAGTGGCAGGAGTAACTATGACTCTCTTAAGGTAGCCAAATGCCTCGTCAACAGGCGAATTCCAACGGCAAACTCGAGGAGCTCCCGGCAGGAGTACTGTGAAAGTCTTAAGGTCAACAAATAATGGCGTATCGCTTCTGGTGAACTGACCAGAGTAAGCTTGTAGATGCGACTCTGGTAAAACGAGGAGCAAGTGGCAGGAGTAACTATGACTCTCTTAAGGTAGCCAAATGCCTCGTCAACAGGCGAATTCCAACGGCAAACTCGAGGAGCTCCCGGCAGGAGTACTGTGAAAGTCTTAAGGTCAACAAATAATGGTGTATCGCTTCTGGTTAACTGGCCAGAGCAAAGCTTGTACATGTGACTATTGTGAAACGGGGAGAAACTGGCAGGACTAACTATAACTCTCTTAAGGTAGCCAAATGCCTCGTCAACAGGCGAAAAACATCGGCAAACTCGAGGAGCTCCCGGCAGGAGTACTGTGAAAGTCTCAAGGCCGACAAATAATGACGTACCGCTTCAGGTGAACTGGGCCAGAGGAAGCTTGAAAATGTGGCTGTGGTTAACAGCGAGCATTTGGCAGGTGTAACAATGACTCTCTTAAGGTAGAAAAATGCCTCGTCAACAGGCGAAAAACATCGGCATTCTCGAGGAGCTCCCGGCAGGAGTACTGTGAAAGTCTTAAGGTCAACAAATAATGGCGTATCGCTTCTGGTGAACTGGCCAGAGTAAGCTTGTAGATGCAACTGTGGTAAAACGAGGAGCAAGTGGCAGGAGTAACTATGACTCTCTTAAGGTAGCCAAATGCCTCGTCAACAGGCGAATTCCAACGGCAAACTCGAGGAGCTCCCGGCAGGAGTACTGTGAAAGTCTTAAGGTCAACAAATAATGGCGTATCGCTTCTGGTGAACTGACCAGAGTAAGCTTGTAGATGCGACTGTGGTAAAACGAGGAGCAAGTGGCAGGAGTAACTATGACTCTCTTAAGGTAGCCAAATGCCTCGTCAACAGGCGAATTCCAACGGCAAACTCGAGGAGCTCCCGGCAGGAGTACTGTGAAAGTCTTAAGGTCAACAAATAATGGTGTATCGCTTCTGGTTAACTGGCCAGAGCAAGCTTGTACATGTGACTATTGTGAAACGGGGAGAAACTGGCAGGACTAACTATAACTCTCTTAAGGTAGCCAAATGCCTCGTCAACAGGCGAATTCCAACGGCAAACTCGAGGAGCTCCCGGCAGGAGTACTGTGAAAGTCTCAAGGCCGACAAATAATGACGTACCGCTTCAGGTGAACTGGGCCAGAGGAAGCTTGAAAATGTGGCTGTGGTTAACAGCGAGCATTTGGCAGGTGTAACAATGACTCTCTTAAGGTAGAAAAATGCCTCGTCAACAGGCGAAAAACATCGGCATTCTCGAGGAGCTCCCGGCAGGAGTACTGTGAAAGTCTTAAGGTCAACAAATAATGGCGTATCGCTTCTGGTGAACTGGCCAGAGTAAGCTTGTAGATGCAACTGTGGTAAAACGAGGAGCAAGTGGCAGGAGTAACTATGACTCTCTTAAGGTAGCCAAATGCCTCGTCAACAGGCGAATTCCAACGGCAAACTCGAGGAGCTCCCGGCAGGAGTACTGTGAAAGTCTCAAGGCCGACAAATAATGACGTACCGCTTCAGGTGAACTGGGCCAGAGGAAGCTTGAAAATGTGGCTGTGGTTAACAGCGAGCATTTGGCAGGTGTAACAATGACTCTCTTAAGGTAGAAAAATGCCTCGTCAACAGGCGAAAAACATCGGCATTCTCGAGGAGCTCCCGGCAGGAGTACTGTGAAAGTCTTAAGGTCAACAAATAATGGCGTATCGCTTCTGGTGAACTGGCCAGAGTAAGCTTGTAGATGCAACTGTGGTAAAAAGAGGAGCAAGTGGCAGGAGTAACTATGACTCTCTTAAGGTAGCCAAATGCCTCGTCAACAGGCGAATTCCAACGGCAAACTCGAGGAGCTCCCGGCAGGAGTACTGTGAAAGTCTTAAATTCAACAAATAATGGCGTATCGCTTCTGGTGAACTGGCCAGAGTAAGCTTGTAGATGCAACTGTGGTAAAACGAGGAGCAAGTGGCAGGAGTAACTATGACTCTCTTAAGGTAGCCAAATGCCTCGTCAACAGGCGAATTCCAACGGCAAACTCGAGGAGCTCCCGGCAGGAGTACTGTGAAAGTCTTAAGGTCAACAAATAATGGCGTATCGCTTCTGGTGAACTAGCCAGAGTAAGCTTGTAGATGTGACTGTGGTAAAATGGGGAGCAAGTGGCAGGAGTAACTATGACTCTCTTAGGGTTGCCAAATGACTCGTCAAAAGGCGAATTACATCGGCAAACCCGAGGAGCTCCCGACAGGAGTACTGTGAAAGTCTTAAGGTCAACAAATAATGGTGTATCGCTTCTGGTTAACTGGCCAGAGCAAGCTTGTACATGTGACTATTGTGAAACGGGTAGAAACTGGCAGGACTAACTATAACTCTCTTAAGGTAGCCAAATGCCTCGTCAACAGGCGAATTCCAACGGCAAACTCGAGGAGCTCCCGGCAGGAGTACTGTGAAAGTCTCAAGGCCGACAAATAATGACGTACCGCTTCAGGTGAACTGGGCCAGAGGAAGCTTGAAAATGTGGCTGTGGTTAACAGCGAGCATTTGGCAGGTGTAACAATGACTCTCTTAAGGTAGAAAAATGCCTCGTCAACAGGCGAAAAACATCGGCATTCTCGAGGAGCTCCCGGCAGGAGTACTGTGAAAGTCTTAAGGTCAACAAATAATGGCGTATCGCTTCTGGTGAACTGGCCAGAGTAAGCTTGTAGATGCAACTGTGGTAAAAAGAGGAGCAAGTGGCAGGAGTAACTATGACTCTCTTAAGGTAGCCAAATGCCTCGTCAACAGGCGAATTCCAACGGCAAACTCGAGGAGCTCCCGGCAGGAGTACTGTGAAAGTCTTAAATTCAACAAATAATGGCGTATCGCTTCTGGTGAACTGGCCAGAGTAAGCTTGTAGATGCAACTGTGGTAAAACGAGGAGCAAGTGGCAGGAGTAACTATGACTCTCTTAAGGTAGCCAAATGCCTCGTCAACAGGCGAATTCCAACGGCAAACTCGAGGAGCTCCCGGCAGGAGTACTGTGAAAGTCTTAAGGTCAACAAATAATGGCGTATCGCTTCTGGTGAACTAGCCAGAGTAAGCTTGTAGATGTGACTGTGGTAAAATGGGGAGCAAGTGGCAGGAGTAACTATGACTCTCTTAGGGTTGCCAAATGACTCGTCAAAAGGCGAATTACATCGGCAAACCCGAGGAGCTCCCGACAGGAGTACTGTGAAAGTCTTAAGGTCAACAAATAATGGTGTATCGCTTCTGGTTAACTGGCCAGAGCAAGCTTGTACATGTGACTATTGTGAAACGGGTAGAAACTGGCAGGACTAACTATAACTCTCTTAAGGTAGCCAAATGCCTCGTCAACAGGCGAATTCCAACGGCAAACTCGAGGAGCTCCCGGCAGGAGTACTGTGAAAGTCTCAAGGCCGACAAATAATGACGTACCGCTTCAGGTGAACTGGGCCAGAGGAAGCTTGAAAATGTGGCTGTGGTTAACAGCGAGCATTTGGCAGGTGTAACAATGACTCTCTTAAGGTAGAAAAATGCCTCGTCAACAGGCGAAAAACATCGGCATTCTCGAGGAGCTCCCGGCAGGAGTACTGTGAAAGTCTTAAGGTCAACAAATAATGGCGTATCGCTTCTGGTGAACTGGCCAGAGTAAGCTTGTAGATGCAACTGTGGTAAAACGAGGAGCAAGTGGCAGGAGTAACTATGACTCTCTTAAGGTAGCCAAATGCCTCGTCAACAGGCGAATTCCAACGGCAAACTCGAGGAGCTCCCGGCAGGAGTACTGTGAAAGTCTTAAGGTCAACAAATAATGGCGTATCGCTTCTGGTGAACTGACCAGAGTAAGCTTGTAGATGCGACTCTGGTAAAACGAGGAGCAAGTGGCAGGAGTAACTATGACTCTCTTAAGGTAGCCAAATGCCTCGTCAACAGGCGAATTCCAACGGCAAACTCGAGGAGCTCCCGGCAGGAGTACTGTGAAAGTCTTAAGGTCAACAAATAATGGTGTATCGCTTCTGGTTAACTGGCCAGAGCAAAGCTTGTACATGTGACTATTGTGAAACGGGGAGAAACTGGCAGGACTAACTATAACTCTCTTAAGGTAGCCAAATGCCTCGTCAACAGGCGAAAAACATCGGCAAACTCGAGGAGCTCCCGGCAGGAGTACTGTGAAAGTCTCAAGGCCGACAAATAATGACGTACCGCTTCAGGTGAACTGGGCCAGAGGAAGCTTGAAAATGTGGCTGTGGTTAACAGCGAGCATTTGGCAGGTGTAACAATGACTCTCTTAAGGTAGAAAAATGCCTCGTCAACAGGCGAAAAACATCGGCATTCTCGAGGAGCTCCCGGCAGGAGTACTGTGAAAGTCTTAAGGTCAACAAATAATGGCGTATCGCTTCTGGTGAACTGGCCAGAGTAAGCTTGTAGATGCAACTGTGGTAAAACGAGGAGCAAGTGGCAGGAGTAACTATGACTCTCTTAAGGTAGCCAAATGCGTCGTCAACAGGCGAATTCCAACGGCAAACTCGAGGAGCTCCCGGCAGGAGTACTGTGAAAGTCTTAAGGTCAACAAATAATGGCGTATCGCTTCTGGTGAACTGACCAGAGTAAGCTTGTAGATGCGACTGTGGTAAAACGAGGAGCAAGTGGCAGGAGTAACTATGACTCTCTTAAGGTAGCCAAATGCCTCGTCAACAGGCGAATTCCAACGGCAAACTCGAGGAGCTCCCGGCAGGAGTACTGTGAAAGTCTTAAGGTCAACAAATAATGGTGTATCGCTTCTGGTTAACTGGCCAGAGCAAGCTTGTACATGTGACTATTGTGAAACGGGGAGAAACTGGCAGGACTAACTATAACTCTCTTAAGGTAGCCAAATGCCTCGTCAACAGGCGAATTCCAACGGCAAACTCGAGGAGCTCCCGGCAGGAGTACTGTGAAAGTCTCAAGGCCGACAAATAATGACGTACCGCTTCAGGTGAACTGGGCCAGAGGAAGCTTGAAAATGTGGCTGTGGTTAACAGCGAGCATTTGGCAGGTGTAACAATGACTCTCTTAAGGTAGAAAAATGCCTCGTCAACAGGCGAAAAACATCGGCATTCTCGAGGAGCTCCCGGCAGGAGTACTGTGAAAGTCTTAAGGTCAACAAATAATGGCGTATCGCTTCTGGTGAACTGGCCAGAGTAAGCTTGTAGATGCAACTGTGGTAAAACGAGGAGCAAGTGGCAGGAGTAACTATGACTCTCTTAAGGTAGCCAAATGCCTCGTCAACAGGCGAATTCCAACGGCAAACTCGAGGAGCTCCCGGCAGGAGTACTGTGAAAGTCTTAAGGTCAACAAATAATGGCGTATCGCTTCTGGTGAACTGACCAGAGTAAGCTTGTAGATGCGACTGTGGTAAAACGAGGAGCAAGTGGCAGGAGTAACTATGACTCTCTTAAGGTAGCCAAATGCCTCGTCAACAGGCGAATTCCAACGGCAAACTCGAGGAGCTCCCGGCAGGAGTACTGTGAAAGTCTTAAGGTCAACAAATAATGGTGTATCGCTTCTGGTTAACTGGCCAGAGCAAGCTTGTACATGTGACTATTGTGAAACGGGGAGAAACTGGCAGGACTAACTATAACTCTCTTAAGGTAGCCAAATGCCTCGTCAACAGGCGAATTCCAACGGCAAACTCGAGGAGCTCCCGGCAGGAGTACTGTGAAAGTCTCAAGGCTGACAAATAATGACGTACCGCTTCAGGTGAACTGGGCCAGAGGAAGCTTGAAAATGTGGCTGTGGTTAACAGCGAGCATTTGGCAGGTGTAACAATGACTCCCTTAAGGTAGAAAAATGCCTCGTCAACAGGCGAAAAACATCGGCATTCTCGAGGAGCTCCCGGCAGGAGTACTGTGAAAGTCTTAAGGTCAACAAATAATGGCGTATCGCTTCTGGTGAACTAGCCAGAGTAAGCTTGTAGATGTGACTGTGGTAAAATGGGGAGCAAGTGGCAGGAGTAACTATGACTCTCTTAGGGTTGCCAAATGACTCGTCAAAAGGCGAATTACATCGGCAAACCCGAGGAGCTCCTGGCAGGAGTACTGTGAAAGTCTTAAATTCAACAAATAATGGCGTATCGCTTCTGGTGAACTGGCCAGAGTAAGCTTGTAGATGCAACTGTGGTAAAACGAGGAGCAAGTGGCAGGAGTAACTATGACTCTCTTAAGGTAGCCAAATGCCTCGTCAACAGGCGAATTCCAACGGCAAACTCGAGGAGCTCCCGGCAGGAGTACTGTGAAAGTCTTAAATTCAACAAATAATGGCGTATCGCTTCTGGTGAACTGGCCAGAGTAAGCTTGTAGATGCAACTGTGGTAAAACGAGGAGCAAGTGGCAGGAGTAACTATGACTCTCTTAAGGTAGCCAAATGCCTCGTCAACAGGCGAATTCCAACGGCAAACTCGAGGAGCTCCCGGCAGGAGTACTGTGAAAGTCTTAAGGTCAACAAATAATGGCGTATCGCTTCTGGTGAACTAGCCAGAGTAAGCTTGTAGATGTGACTGTGGTAAAATGGGGAGCAAGTGGCAGGAGTAACTATGACTCTCTTAGGGTTGCCAAATGACTCGTCAAAAGGCGAATTACATCGGCAAACCCGAGGAGCTCCCGACAGGAGTACTGTGAAAGTCTTAAGGTCAACAAATAATGGTGTATCGCTTCTGGTTAACTGGCCAGAGCAAGCTTGTACATGTGACTATTGTGAAACGGGTAGAAACTGGCAGGACTAACTATAACTCTCTTAAGGTAGCCAAATGCCTCGTCAACAGGCGAATTCCAACGGCAAACTCGAGGAGCTCCCAGCAGGAGTACTGTGAAAGTCTTAAGGTCAACAAATAATGGCGTATCGCTTCTGGTGAACTGACCAGAGTAAGCTTGTAGATGCGACTGTGGTAAAACGAGGAGCAAGTGGCAGGAGTAACTATGACTCTCTTAAGGTAGCCAAATGCCTCGTCAACAGGCGAATTCCAATGGCAAACTCGAGGAGCTCCCGGCAGGAGTACTGTGAAAGTCTTAAGGTCAACAAATAATGGTGTATCGCTTCTGGTTAACTGGCCAGAGCAAGCTTGTACATGTGACTATTGTGAAACGGGGAGAAACTGGCAGGACTAACTATAACTCTCTTAAGGTAGCCAAATGCCTCGTCAACAGGCTAATTCCAACGGCAAACTCGAGGAGCTCCCGGCAGGAGTACTGTGAAAGTCTCAAGGCCGACAAATAATGACGTACCGCTTCAGGTGAACTGGGCCAGAGGAAGCTTGAAAATGTGGCTGTGGTTAACAGCGAGCATTTGGCAGGTGTAACAATGACTCTCTTAAGGTAGAAAAATGCCTCGTCAACAGGCGAAAAACATCGGCATTCTCGAGGAGCTCCCGGCAGGAGTACTGTGAAAGTCTTAAGGTCAACAAATAATGGCGTATCGCTTCTGGTGAACTGGCCAGAGTAAGCTTGTAGATGCAACTGTGGTAAAACGAGGAGCAAGTGGCAGGAGTAACTATGACTCTCTTAAGGTAGCCAAATGCCTCGTCAACAGGCGAATTCCAACGGCAAACTCGAGGAGCTCCCGGCAGGAGTACTGTGAAAGTCTTAAGGTCAACAAATAATGGCGTATCGCTTCTGGTGAACTGACCAGAGTAAGCTTGTAGATGCGACTGTGGTAAAACGAGGAGCAAGTGGCAGGAGTAACTATGACTCTCTTAAGGTAGCCAAATGCCTCGTCAACAGGCGAATTCCAACGGCAAACTCGAGGAGCTCCCGGCAGGAGTACTGTGAAAGTCTTAAGGTCAACAAATAATGGTGTATCGCTTCTGGTTAACTGGCCAGAGCAAGCTTGTACATGTGACTATTGTGAAACGGGGAGAAACTGGCAGGACTAACTATAACTCTCTTAAGGTAGCCAAATGCCTCGTCAACAGGCGAATTCCAACGGCAAACTCGAGGAGCTCCCGGCAGGAGTACTGTGAAAGTCTCAAGGCTGACAAATAATGACGTACCGCTTCAGGTGAACTGGGCCAGAGGAAGCTTGAAAATGTGGCTGTGGTTAACAGCGAGCATTTGGCAGGTGTAACAATGACTCTCTTAAGGTAGAAAAATGCCTCGTCAACAGGCGAAAAACATCGGCATTCTCGAGGAGCTCCCGGCAGGAGTACTGTGAAAGTCTTAAGGTCAACAAATAATGGCGTATCGCTTCTGGTGAACTAGCCAGAGTAAGCTTGTAGATGTGACTGTGGTAAAATGGGGAGCAAGTGGCAGGAGTAACTATGACTCTCTTAGGGTTGCCAAATGACTCGTCAAAAGGCGAATTACATCGGCAAACCCGAGGAGCTCCCGGCAGGAGTACTGTGAAAGTCTTAAATTCAACAAATAATGGCGTATCGCTTCTGGTGAACTGGCCAGAGTAAGCTTGTAGATGCAACTGTGGTAAAACGAGGAGCAAGTGGCAGGAGTAACTATGACTCTCTTAAGGTAGCCAAATGCCTCGTCAACAGGCGAATTCCAACGGCAAACTCGAGGAGCTCCCGGCAGGAGTACTGTGAAAGTCTTAAATTCAACAAATAATGGCGTATCGCTTCTGGTGAACTGGCCAGAGTAAGCTTGTAGATGCAACTGTGGTAAAACGAGGAGCAAGTGGCAGGAGTAACTATGACTCTCTTAAGGTAGCCAAATGCCTCGTCAACAGGCGAATTCCAACGGCAAACTCGAGGAGCTCCCGGCAGGAGTACTGTGAAAGTCTTAAGGTCAACAAATAATGGCGTATCGCTTCTGGTGAACTGACCAGAGTAAGCTTGTAGATGCGACTGTGGTAAAACGAGGAGCAAGTGGCAGGAGTAACTATGACTCTCTTAAGGTAGCCAAATGCCTCGTCAACAGGCGAATTCCAACGGCAAACTCGAGGAGCTCCCGGCAGGAGTACTGTGAAACTCTTAAGGTCAACAAATAATGGTGTATCGCTTCTGGTTAACTGGCCAGAGCAAGCTTGTACATGTGACTATTGTGAAACGGGGAGAAACTGGCAGGACTAACTATAACTCTCTTAAGGTAGCCAAATGCCTCGTCAACAGGCGAATTCCAACGGCAAACTCGAGGAGCTCCCGGCAGGAGTACTGTGAAAGTCTCAAGGCCGACAAATAATGACGTACCGCTTCAGGTGAACTGGGCCAGAGGAAGCTTGAAAATGTGGCTGTGGTTAACAGCGAGCATTTGGCAGGTGTAACAATGACTCTCTTAAGGTAGAAAAATGCCTCGTCAACAGGCGAAAAACATCGGCATTCTCGAGGAGCTCCCGGCAGGAGTACTGTGAAAGTCTTAAGGTCAACAAATAATGGCGTATCGCTTCTGGTGAACTAGCCAGAGTAAGCTTGTAGATGTGACTGTGGTAAAATGGGGAGCAAGTGGCAGGAGTAACTATGACTCTCTTAGGGTTGCCAAATGACTCGTCAAAAGGCGAATTACATCGGCAAACCCGAGGAGCTCCCGGCAGGAGTACTGTGAAAGTCTTAAATTCAACAAATAATGGCGTATCGCTTCTGGTGAACTGGCCAGAGTAAGCTTGTAGATGCAACTGTGGTAAAACGAGGAGCAAGTGGCAGGAGTAACTATGACTCTCTTAAGGTAGCCAAATGCCTCGTCAACAGGCGAATTCCAACGGCAAACTCGAGGAGCTCCCGGCAGGAGTACTGTGAAAGCCTTAAATTCAACAAATAATGGCGTATCGCTTCTGGTGAACTGGCCAGAGTAAGCTTGTAGATGCAACTGTGGTAAAACGAGGAGCAAGTGGCAGGAGTAACTATGACTCTCTTAAGGTAGCCAAATGCCTCGTCAACAGGCGAATTCCAACGGCAAACTCGAGGAGCTCCCGGCAGGAGTACTGTGAAAGTCTTAAGGTCAACAAATAATGGCGTATCGCTTCTGGTGAACTAGCCAGAGTAAGCTTGTAGATGTGACTGTGGTAAAATGGGGAGCAAGTGGCAGGAGTAACTATGACTCTCTTAGGGTTGCCAAATGACTCGTCAAAAGGCGAATTACATCGGCAAACCCGAGGAGCTCCCGGCAGGAGTACTGTGAAAGTCTTAAGGTCAACAAATAATGGTGTATCGCTTCTGGTTAACTGGCCAGAGCAAGCTTGTACATGTGACTATTGTGAAACGGGGAGAAACTGGCAGGACTAACTATAACTCTCTTAAGGTAGCCAAATGCCTCGTCAACAGGCGAATTCCAACGGCAAACTCGAGGAGCTCCCGGCAGGAGTACTGTGAAAGTCTCAAGGCCGACAAATAATGACGTACCGCTTCAGGTGAACTGGGCCAGAGGAAGCTTGAAAATGTGGCTGTGGTTAACAGCGAGCATTTGGCAGGTGTAACAATGACTCCCTTAAGGTAGAAAAATGCCTCGTCAACAGGCGAAAAACATCGGCATTCTCGAGGAGCTCCCGGCAGGAGTACTGTGAAAGTCTTAAGGTCAACAAATAATGGCGTATCGCTTCTGGTGAACTGGCCAGAGTAAGCTTGTAGATGCAACTGTGGTAAAACGAGGAGCAAGTGGCAGGAGTAACTATGACTCTCTTAAGGTAGCCAAATGCCTCGTCAACAGGCGAATTCCAACGGCAAACTCGAGGAGCTCCCGGCAGGAGTACTGTGAAAGTCTTAAATTCAACAAATAATGGCGTATCGCTTCTGGTGAACTGGCCAGAGTAAGCTTGTAGATGCAACTGTGGTAAAACGAGGAGCAAGTGGCAGGAGTAACTATGACTCTCTTAAGGTAGCCAAATGCCTCGTCAACAGGCGAATTCCAACGGCAAACTCGAGGAGCTCCCGGCAGGAGTACTGTGAAAGTCTTAAGGTCAACAAATAATGGCGTATCGCTTCTGGTGAACTAGCCAGAGTAAGCTTGTAGATGTGACTGTGGTAAAATGGGGAGCAAGTGGCAGGAGTAACTATGACTCTCTTAGGGTTGCCAAATGACTCGTCAAAAGGCGAATTACATCGGCAAACCCGAGGAGCTCCTGGCAGGAGTACTGTGAAAGTCTTAAATTCAACAAATAATGGCGTATCGCTTCTGGTGAACTGGCCAGAGTAAGCTTGTAGATGCAACTGTGGTAAAACGAGGAGCAAGTGGCAGGAGTAACTATGACTCTCTTAAGGTAGCCAAATGCCTCGTCAACAGGCGAATTCCAACGGCAAACTCGAGGAGCTCCCGGCAGGAGTACTGTGAAAGTCTTAAGGTCAACAAATAATGGTGTATCGCTTCTGGTTAACTGGCCAGAGCAAGCTTGTACATGTGACTATTGTGAAACGGGGAGAAACTGGCAGGACTAACTATAACTCTCTTAAGGTAGCCAAATGCCTCGTCAACAGGCGAATTCCAACGGCAAACTCGAGGAGCTCCCGGCAGGAGTACTGTGAAAGTCTCAAGGCCGACAAATAATGACGTACCGCTTCAGGTGAACTGGGCCAGAGGAAGCTTGAAAATGTGGCTGTGGTTAACAGCGAGCATTTGGCAGGTGTAACAATGACTCTCTTAAGGTAGAAAAATGCCTCGTCAACAGGCGAAAAACATCGGCATTCTCGAGGAGCTCCCGGCAGGAGTACTGTGAAAGTCTTAAGGTCAACAAATAATGGCGTATCGCTTCTGGTGAACTGGCCAGAGTAAGCTTGTAGATGCAACTGTGGTAAAACGAGGAGCAAGTGGCAGGAGTAACTATGACTCTCTTAAGGTAGCCAAATGCCTCGTCAACAGGCGAATTCCAACGGCAAACTCGAGGAGCTCCCGGCAGGAGTACTGTGAAAGTCTTAAGGTCAACAAATAATGGCGTATCGCTTCTGGTGAACTGACCAGAGTAAGCTTGTAGATGCGACTGTGGTAAAACGAGGAGCAAGTGGCAGGAGTAACTATGACTCTCTTAAGGTAGCCAAATGCCTCGTCAACAGGCGAATTCCAACGGCAAACTCGAGGAGCTCCCGGCAGGAGTACTGTGAAAGTCTTAAGGTCAACAAATAATGGTGTATCGCTTCTGGTTAACTGGCCAGAGCAAGCTTGTACATGTGACTATTGTGAAACGGGGAGAAACTGGCAGGACTAACTATAACTCTCTTAAGGTAGCCAAATGCCTCGTCAACAGGCGAATTCCAACGGCAAACTCGAGGAGCTCCCGGCAGGAGTACTGTGAAAGTCTCAAGGCTGACAAATAATGACGTACCGCTTCAGGTGAACTGGGCCAGAGGAAGCTTGAAAATGTGGCTGTGGTTAACAGCGAGCATTTGGCAGGTGTAACAATGACTCCCTTAAGGTAGAAAAATGCCTCGTCAACAGGCGAAAAACATCGGCATTCTCGAGGAGCTCCCGGCAGGAGTACTGTGAAAGTCTTAAGGTCAACAAATAATGGCGTATCGCTTCTGGTGAACTAGCCAGAGTAAGCTTGTAGATGTGACTGTGGTAAAATGGGGAGCAAGTGGCAGGAGTAACTATGACTCTCTTAGGGTTGCCAAATGACTCGTCAAAAGGCGAATTACATCGGCAAACCCGAGGAGCTCCTGGCAGGAGTACTGTGAAAGTCTTAAATTCAACAAATAATGGCGTATCGCTTCTGGTGAACTGGCCAGAGTAAGCTTGTAGATGCAACTGTGGTAAAACGAGGAGCAAGTGGCAGGAGTAACTATGACTCTCTTAAGGTAGCCAAATGCCTCGTCAACAGGCGAATTCCAACGGCAAACTCGAGGAGCTCCCGGCAGGAGTACTGTGAAAGTCTTAAATTCAACAAATAATGGCGTATCGCTTCTGGTGAACTGGCCAGAGTAAGCTTGTAGATGCAACTGTGGTAAAACGAGGAGCAAGTGGCAGGAGTAACTATGACTCTCTTAAGGTAGCCAAATGCCTCGTCAACAGGCGAATTCCAACGGCAAACTCGAGGAGCTCCCGGCAGGAGTACTGTGAAAGTCTTAAGGTCAACAAATAATGGCGTATCGCTTCTGGTGAACTAGCCAGAGTAAGCTTGTAGATGTGACTGTGGTAAAATGGGGAGCAAGTGGCAGGAGTAACTATGACTCTCTTAGGGTTGCCAAATGACTCGTCAAAAGGCGAATTACATCGGCAAACCCGAGGAGCTCCCGACAGGAGTACTGTGAAAGTCTTAAGGTCAACAAATAATGGTGTATCGCTTCTGGTTAACTGGCCAGAGCAAGCTTGTACATGTGACTATTGTGAAACGGGTAGAAACTGGCAGGACTAACTATAACTCTCTTAAGGTAGCCAAATGCCTCGTCAACAGGCGAATTCCAACGGCAAACTCGAGGAGCTCCCAGCAGGAGTACTGTGAAAGTCTTAAGGTCAACAAATAATGGCGTATCGCTTCTGGTGAACTGACCAGAGTAAGCTTGTAGATGCGACTGTGGTAAAACGAGGAGCAAGTGGCAGGAGTAACTATGACTCTCTTAAGGTAGCCAAATGCCTCGTCAACAGGCGAATTCCAATGGCAAACTCGAGGAGCTCCCGGCAGGAGTACTGTGAAAGTCTTAAGGTCAACAAATAATGGTGTATCGCTTCTGGTTAACTGGCCAGAGCAAGCTTGTACATGTGACTATTGTGAAACGGGGAGAAACTGGCAGGACTAACTATAACTCTCTTAAGGTAGCCAAATGCCTCGTCAACAGGCTAATTCCAACGGCAAACTCGAGGAGCTCCCGGCAGGAGTACTGTGAAAGTCTCAAGGCCGACAAATAATGACGTACCGCTTCAGGTGAACTGGGCCAGAGGAAGCTTGAAAATGTGGCTGTGGTTAACAGCGAGCATTTGGCAGGTGTAACAATGACTCTCTTAAGGTAGAAAAATGCCTCGTCAACAGGCGAAAAACATCGGCATTCTCGAGGAGCTCCCGGCAGGAGTACTGTGAAAGTCTTAAGGTCAACAAATAATGGCGTATCGCTTCTGGTGAACTGGCCAGAGTAAGCTTGTAGATGCAACTGTGGTAAAACGAGGAGCAAGTGGCAGGAGTAACTATGACTCTCTTAAGGTAGCCAAATGCCTCGTCAACAGGCGAATTCCAACGGCAAACTCGAGGAGCTCCCGGCAGGAGTACTGTGAAAGTCTTAAGGTCAACAAATAATGGCGTATCGCTTCTGGTGAACTGACCAGAGTAAGCTTGTAGATGCGACTGTGGTAAAACGAGGAGCAAGTGGCAGGAGTAACTATGACTCTCTTAAGGTAGCCAAATGCCTCGTCAACAGGCGAATTCCAACGGCAAACTCGAGGAGCTCCCGGCAGGAGTACTGTGAAAGTCTTAAGGTCAACAAATAATGGTGTATCGCTTCTGGTTAACTGGCCAGAGCAAGCTTGTACATGTGACTATTGTGAAACGGGGAGAAACTGGCAGGACTAACTATAACTCTCTTAAGGTAGCCAAATGCCTCGTCAACAGGCGAATTCCAACGGCAAACTCGAGGAGCTCCCGGCAGGAGTACTGTGAAAGTCTCAAGGCTGACAAATAATGACGTACCGCTTCAGGTGAACTGGGCCAGAGGAAGCTTGAAAATGTGGCTGTGGTTAACAGCGAGCATTTGGCAGGTGTAACAATGACTCTCTTAAGGTAGAAAAATGCCTCGTCAACAGGCGAAAAACATCGGCATTCTCGAGGAGCTCCCGGCAGGAGTACTGTGAAAGTCTTAAGGTCAACAAATAATGGCGTATCGCTTCTGGTGAACTAGCCAGAGTAAGCTTGTAGATGTGACTGTGGTAAAATGGGGAGCAAGTGGCAGGAGTAACTATGACTCTCTTAGGGTTGCCAAATGACTCGTCAAAAGGCGAATTACATCGGCAAACCCGAGGAGCTCCCGGCAGGAGTACTGTGAAAGTCTTAAATTCAACAAATAATGGCGTATCGCTTCTGGTGAACTGGCCAGAGTAAGCTTGTAGATGCAACTGTGGTAAAACGAGGAGCAAGTGGCAGGAGTAACTATGACTCTCTTAAGGTAGCCAAATGCCTCGTCAACAGGCGAATTCCAACGGCAAACTCGAGGAGCTCCCGGCAGGAGTACTGTGAAAGTCTTAAATTCAACAAATAATGGCGTATCGCTTCTGGTGAACTGGCCAGAGTAAGCTTGTAGATGCAACTGTGGTAAAACGAGGAGCAAGTGGCAGGAGTAACTATGACTCTCTTAAGGTAGCCAAATGCCTCGTCAACAGGCGAATTCCAACGGCAAACTCGAGGAGCTCCCGGCAGGAGTACTGTGAAAGTCTTAAGGTCAACAAATAATGGCGTATCGCTTCTGGTGAACTGACCAGAGTAAGCTTGTAGATGCGACTGTGGTAAAACGAGGAGCAAGTGGCAGGAGTAACTATGACTCTCTTAAGGTAGCCAAATGCCTCGTCAACAGGCGAATTCCAACGGCAAACTCGAGGAGCTCCCGGCAGGAGTACTGTGAAACTCTTAAGGTCAACAAATAATGGTGTATCGCTTCTGGTTAACTGGCCAGAGCAAGCTTGTACATGTGACTATTGTGAAACGGGGAGAAACTGGCAGGACTAACTATAACTCTCTTAAGGTAGCCAAATGCCTCGTCAACAGGCGAATTCCAACGGCAAACTCGAGGAGCTCCCGGCAGGAGTACTGTGAAAGTCTCAAGGCCGACAAATAATGACGTACCGCTTCAGGTGAACTGGGCCAGAGGAAGCTTGAAAATGTGGCTGTGGTTAACAGCGAGCATTTGGCAGGTGTAACAATGACTCTCTTAAGGTAGAAAAATGCCTCGTCAACAGGCGAAAAACATCGGCATTCTCGAGGAGCTCCCGGCAGGAGTACTGTGAAAGTCTTAAGGTCAACAAATAATGGCGTATCGCTTCTGGTGAACTAGCCAGAGTAAGCTTGTAGATGTGACTGTGGTAAAATGGGGAGCAAGTGGCAGGAGTAACTATGACTCTCTTAGGGTTGCCAAATGACTCGTCAAAAGGCGAATTACATCGGCAAACCCGAGGAGCTCCCGGCAGGAGTACTGTGAAAGTCTTAAATTCAACAAATAATGGCGTATCGCTTCTGGTGAACTGGCCAGAGTAAGCTTGTAGATGCAACTGTGGTAAAACGAGGAGCAAGTGGCAGGAGTAACTATGACTCTCTTAAGGTAGCCAAATGCCTCGTCAACAGGCGAATTCCAACGGCAAACTCGAGGAGCTCCCGGCAGGAGTACTGTGAAAGCCTTAAATTCAACAAATAATGGCGTATCGCTTCTGGTGAACTGGCCAGAGTAAGCTTGTAGATGCAACTGTGGTAAAACGAGGAGCAAGTGGCAGGAGTAACTATGACTCTCTTAAGGTAGCCAAATGCCTCGTCAACAGGCGAATTCCAACGGCAAACTCGAGGAGCTCCCGGCAGGAGTACTGTGAAAGTCTTAAGGTCAACAAATAATGGCGTATCGCTTCTGGTGAACTAGCCAGAGTAAGCTTGTAGATGTGACTGTGGTAAAATGGGGAGCAAGTGGCAGGAGTAACTATGACTCTCTTAGTGTTGCCAAATGACTCGTCAAAAGGCGAATTACATCGGCAAACCCGAGGAGCTCCCGGCAGGAGTACTGTGAAAGTCTTAAGGTCAACAAATAATGGTGTATCGCTTCTGGTTAACTGGCCAGAGCAAGCTTGTACATGTGACTATTGTGAAACGGGGAGAAACTGGCAGGACTAACTATAACTCTCTTAAGGTAGCCAAATGCCTCGTCAACAGGCGAATTCCAACGGCAAACTCGAGGAGCTCCCGGCAGGAGTACTGTGAAAGTCTCAAGGCCGACAAATAATGACGTACCGCTTCAGGTGAACTGGGCCAGAGGAAGCTTGAAAATGTGGCTGTGGTTAACAGCGAGCATTTGGCAGGTGTAACAATGACTCCCTTAAGGTAGAAAAATGCCTCGTCAACAGGCGAAAAACATCGGCATTCTCGAGGAGCTCCCGGCAGGAGTACTGTGAAAGTCTTAAGGTCAACAAATAATGGCGTATCGCTTCTGGTGAACTGGCCAGAGTAAGCTTGTAGATGCAACTGTGGTAAAACGAGGAGCAAGTGGCAGGAGTAACTATGACTCTCTTAAGGTAGCCAAATGCCTCGTCAACAGGCGAATTCCAACGGCAAACTCGAGGAGCTCCCGGCAGGAGTACTGTGAAAGTCTTAAATTCAACAAATAATGGCGTATCGCTTCTGGTGAACTGGCCAGAGTAAGCTTGTAGATGCAACTGTGGTAAAACGAGGAGCAAGTGGCAGGAGTAACTATGACTCTCTTAAGGTAGCCAAATGCCTCGTCAACAGGCGAATTCCAACGGCAAACTCGAGGAGCTCCCGGCAGGAGTACTGTGAAAGTCTTAAGGTCAACAAATAATGGCGTATCGCTTCTGGTGAACTAGCCAGAGTAAGCTTGTAGATGTGACTGTGGTAAAATGGGGAGCAAGTGGCAGGAGTAACTATGACTCTCTTAGGGTTGCCAAATGACTCGTCAAAAGGCGAATTACATCGGCAAACCCGAGGAGCTCCTGGCAGGAGTACTGTGAAAGTCTTAAATTCAACAAATAATGGCGTATCGCTTCTGGTGAACTGGCCAGAGTAAGCTTGTAGATGCAACTGTGGTAAAACGAGGAGCAAGTGGCAGGAGTAACTATGACTCTCTTAAGGTAGCCAAATGCCTCGTCAACAGGCGAATTCCAACGGCAAACTCGAGGAGCTCCCGGCAGGAGTACTGTGAAAGTCTTAAATTCAACAAATAATGGCGTATCGCTTCTGGTGAACTGGCCAGAGTAAGCTTGTAGATGCAACTGTGGTAAAACGAGGAGCAAGTGGCAGGAGTAACTATGACTCTCTTAAGGTAGCCAAATGCCTCGTCAACAGGCGAATTCCAACGGCAAACTCGAGGAGCTCCCGGCAGGAGTACTGTGAAAGTCTTAAGGTCAACAAATAATGGCGTATCGCTTCTGGTGAACTAGCCAGAGTAAGCTTGTAGATGTGACTGTGGTAAAATGGGGAGCAAGTGGCAGGAGTAACTATGACTCTCTTAGGGTTGCCAAATGACTCGTCAAAAGGCGAATTACATCGGCAAACCCGAGGAGCTCCCGACAGGAGTACTGTGAAAGTCTTAAGGTCAACAAATAATGGTGTATCGCTTCTGGTTAACTGGCCAGAGCAAGCTTGTACATGTGACTATTGTGAAACGGGTAGAAACTGGCAGGACTAACTATAACTCTCTTAAGGTAGCCAAATGCCTCGTCAACAGGCGAATTCCAACGGCAAACTCGAGGAGCTCCCAGCAGGAGTACTGTGAAAGTCTTAAGGTCAACAAATAATGGCGTATCGCTTCTGGTGAACTGACCAGAGTAAGCTTGTAGATGCGACTGTGGTAAAACGAGGAGCAAGTGGCAGGAGTAACTATGACTCTCTTAAGGTAGCCAAATGCCTCGTCAACAGGCGAATTCCAATGGCAAACTCGAGGAGCTCCCGGCAGGAGTACTGTGAAAGTCTTAAGGTCAACAAATAATGGTGTATCGCTTCTGGTTAACTGGCCAGAGCAAGCTTGTACATGTGACTATTGTGAAACGGGGAGAAACTGGCAGGACTAACTATAACTCTCTTAAGGTAGCCAAATGCCTCGTCAACAGGCTAATTCCAACGGCAAACTCGAGGAGCTCCCGGCAGGAGTACTGTGAAAGTCTCAAGGCCGACAAATAATGACGTACCGCTTCAGGTGAACTGGGCCAGAGGAAGCTTGAAAATGTGGCTGTGGTTAACAGCGAGCATTTGGCAGGTGTAACAATGACTCTCTTAAGGTAGAAAAATGCCTCGTCAACAGGCGAAAAACATCGGCATTCTCGAGGAGCTCCCGGCAGGAGTACTGTGAAAGTCTTAAGGTCAACAAATAATGGCGTATCGCTTCTGGTGAACTGGCCAGAGTAAGCTTGTAGATGCAACTGTGGTAAAACGAGGAGCAAGTGGCAGGAGTAACTATGACTCTCTTAAGGTAGCCAAATGCCTCGTCAACAGGCGAATTCCAACGGCAAACTCGAGGAGCTCCCGGCAGGAGTACTGTGAAAGTCTTAAGGTCAACAAATAATGGCGTATCGCTTCTGGTGAACTGACCAGAGTAAGCTTGTAGATGCGACTGTGGTAAAACGAGGAGCAAGTGGCAGGAGTAACTATGACTCTCTTAAGGTAGCCAAATGCCTCGTCAACAGGCGAATTCCAACGGCAAACTCGAGGAGCTCCCGGCAGGAGTACTGTGAAAGTCTTAAGGTCAACAAATAATGGCGTATCGCTTCTGGTGAACTGACCAGAGTAAGCTTGTAGATGCAACTGTGGTAAAACGAGGAGCAAGTGGCAGGAGTAACTATGACTCTCTTAAGGTAGCCAAATGCCTCGTCAACAGGCGAATTCCAACGGCAAACTCGAGGAGCTCCCGGCAGGAGTACTGTGAAAGTCTTAAGGTCAACAAATAATGGCGTATCGCTTCTGGTGAACTAGCCAGAGTAAGCTTGTAGATGTGACTGTGGTAAAATGGGGAGCAAGTGGCAGGAGTAACTATGACTCTCTTAGGGTTGCCAAATGACTCGTCAAAAGGCGAATTACATCGGCAAACCCGAGGAGCTCCCGACAGGAGTACTGTGAAAGTCTTAAGGTCAACAAATAATGGTGTATCGCTTCTGGTTAACTGGCCAGAGCAAGCTTGTACATGTGACTATTGTGAAACGGGTAGAAACTGGCAGGACTAACTATAACTCTCTTAAGGTAGCCAAATGCCTCGTCAACAGGCGAATTCCAACGGCAAACTCGAGGAGCTCCCAGCAGGAGTACTGTGAAAGTCTTAAGGTCAACAAATAATGGCGTATCGCTTCTGGTGAACTGACCAGAGTAAGCTTGTAGATGCGACTGTGGTAAAACGAGGAGCAAGTGGCAGGAGTAACTATGACTCTCTTAAGGTAGCCAAATGCCTCGTCAACAGGCGAATTCCAATGGCAAACTCGAGGAGCTCCCGGCAGGAGTACTGTGAAAGTCTTAAGGTCAACAAATAATGGTGTATCGCTTCTGGTTAACTGGCCAGAGCAAGCTTGTACATGTGACTATTGTGAAACGGGGAGAAACTGGCAGGACTAACTATAACTCTCTTAAGGTAGCCAAATGCCTCGTCAACAGGCTAATTCCAACGGCAAACTCGAGGAGCTCCCGGCAGGAGTACTGTGAAAGTCTCAAGGCCGACAAATAATGACGTACCGCTTCAGGTGAACTGGGCCAGAGGAAGCTTGAAAATGTGGCTGTGGTTAACAGCGAGCATTTGGCAGGTGTAACAATGACTCTCTTAAGGTAGAAAAATGCCTCGTCAACAGGCGAAAAACATCGGCATTCTCGAGGAGCTCCCGGCAGGAGTACTGTGAAAGTCTTAAGGTCAACAAATAATGGCGTATCGCTTCTGGTGAACTGGCCAGAGTAAGCTTGTAGATGCAACTGTGGTAAAACGAGGAGCAAGTGGCAGGAGTAACTATGACTCTCTTAAGGTAGCCAAATGCCTCGTCAACAGGCGAATTCCAACGGCAAACTCGAGGAGCTCCCGGCAGGAGTACTGTGAAAGTCTTAAGGTCAACAAATAATGGCGTATCGCTTCTGGTGAACTGACCAGAGTAAGCTTGTAGATGCGACTGTGGTAAAACGAGGAGCAAGTGGCAGGAGTAACTATGACTCTCTTAAGGTAGCCAAATGCCTCGTCAACAGGCGAATTCCAACGGCAAACTCGAGGAGCTCCCGGCAGGAGTACTGTGAAAGTCTTAAGGTCAACAAATAATGGCGTATCGCTTCTGGTTAACTGGCCAGAGCAAGCTTGTACATGTGACTATTGTGAAACGGGGAGAAACTGGCAGGACTAACTATAACTCTCTTAAGGTAGCCAAATGCCTCGTCAACAGGCGAATTCCAACGGCAAACTCGAGGAGCTCCCGGCAGGAGTACTGTGAAAGTCTCAAGGCCGACAAATAATGACGTACCGCTTCAGGTGAACTGGGCCAGAGGAAGCTTGAAAATGTGGCTGTGGTTAACAGCGAGCATTTGGCAGGTGTAACAATGACTCTCTTAAGGTAGAAAAATGCCTCGTCAACAGGCGAAAAACATCGGCATTCTCGAGGAGCTCCCGGCAGGAGTACTGTGAAAGTCTTAAGGTCAACAAATAATGGCGTATCGCTTCTGGTGAACTAGCCAGAGTAAGCTTGTAGATGTGACTGTGGTAAAATGGGGAGCAAGTGGCAGGAGTAACTATGACTCTCTTAGGGTTGCCAAATGACTCGTCAAAAGGCGAATTACATCGGCAAACCCGAGGAGCTCCCGGCAGGAGTACTGTGAAAGTCTTAAATTCAACAAATAATGGCGTATCGCTTCTGGTGAACTGGCCAGAGTAAGCTTGTAGATGCAACTGTGGTAAAACGAGGAGCAAGTGGCAGGAGTAACTATGACTCTCTTAAGGTAGCCAAATGCCTCGTCAACAGGCGAATTCCAACGGCAAACTCGAGGAGCTCCCGGCAGGAGTACTGTGAAAGCCTTAAATTCAACAAATAATGGCGTATCGCTTCTGGTGAACTGGCCAGAGTAAGCTTGTAGATGCAACTGTGGTAAAACGAGGAGCAAGTGGCAGGAGTAACTATGACTCTCTTAAGGTAGCCAAATTCCTCGTCAACAGGCGAATTCCAACGGCAAACTCGAGGAGCTCCCGGCAGGAGTACTGTGAAAGTCTTAAGGTCAACAAATAATGGCGTATCGCTTCTGGTGAACTAGCCAGAGTAAGCTTGTAGATGTGACTGTGGTAAAATGGGGAGCAAGTGGCAGGAGTAACTATGACTCTCTTAGGGTTGCCAAATGACTCGTCAAAAGGCGAATTACATCGGCAAACCCGAGGAGCTCCCGGCAGGAGTACTGTGAAAGTCTTAAGGTCAACAAATAATGGTGTATCGCTTCTGGTTAACTGGCCAGAGCAAGCTTGTACATGTGACTATTGTGAAACGGGGAGAAACTGGCAGGACTAACTATAACTCTCTTAAGGTAGCCAAATGCCTCGTCAACAGGCGAATTCCAACGGCAAACTCGAGGAGCTCCCGGCAGGAGTACTGTGAAAGTCTCAAGGCCGACAAATAATGACGTACCGCTTCAGGTGAACTGGGCCAGAGGAAGCTTGAAAATGTGGCTGTGGTTAACAGCGAGCATTTGGCAGGTGTAACAATGACTCCCTTAAGGTAGAAAAATGCCTCGTCAACAGGCGAAAAACATCGGCATTCTCGAGGAGCTCCCGGCAGGAGTACTGTGAAAGTCTTAAGGTCAACAAATAATGGCGTATCGCTTCTGGTGAACTGGCCAGAGTAAGCTTGTAGATGCAACTGTGGTAAAACGAGGAGCAAGTGGCAGGAGTAACTATGACTCTCTTAAGGTAGCCAAATGCCTCGTCAACAGGCGAATTCCAACGGCAAACTCGAGGAGCTCCCGGCAGGAGTACTGTGAAAGTCTTAAATTCAACAAATAATGGCGTATCGCTTCTGGTGAACTGGCCAGAGTAAGCTTGTAGATGCAACTGTGGTAAAACGAGGAGCAAGTGGCAGGAGTAACTATGACTCTCTTAAGGTAGCCAAATGCCTCGTCAACAGGCGAATTCCAACGGCAAACTCGAGGAGCTCCCGGCAGGAGTACTGTGAAAGTCTTAAGGTCAACAAATAATGGCGTATCGCTTCTGGTGAACTAGCCAGAGTAAGCTTGTAGATGTGACTGTGGTAAAATGGGGAGCAAGTGGCAGGAGTAACTATGACTCTCTTAGGGTTGCCAAATGACTCGTCAAAAGGCGAATTACATCGGCAAACCCGAGGAGCTCCTGGCAGGAGTACTGTGAAAGTCTTAAATTCAACAAATAATGGCGTATCGCTTCTGGTGAACTGGCCAGAGTAAGCTTGTAGATGCAACTGTGGTAAAACGAGGAGCAAGTGGCAGGAGTAACTATGACTCTCTTAAGGTAGCCAAATGCCTCGTCAACAGGCGAATTCCAACGGCAAACTCGAGGAGCTCCCGGCAGGAGTACTGTGAAAGTCTTAAATTCAACAAATAATGGCGTATCGCTTCTGGTGAACTGGCCAGAGTAAGCTTGTAGATGCAACTGTGGTAAAACGAGGAGCAAGTGGCAGGAGTAACTATGACTCTCTTAAGGTAGCCAAATGCCTCGTCAACAGGCGAATTCCAACGGCAAACTCGAGGAGCTCCCGGCAGGAGTACTGTGAAAGTCTTAAGGTCAACAAATAATGGCGTATCGCTTCTGGTGAACTAGCCAGAGTAAGCTTGTAGATGTGACTGTGGTAAAATGGGGAGCAAGTGGCAGGAGTAACTATGACTCTCTTAGGGTTGCCAAATGACTCGTCAAAAGGCGAATTACATCGGCAAACCCGAGGAGCTCCCGACAGGAGTACTGTGAAAGTCTTAAGGTCAACAAATAATGGTGTATCGCTTCTGGTTAACTGGCCAGAGCAAGCTTGTACATGTGACTATTGTGAAACGGGTAGAAACTGGCAGGACTAACTATAACTCTCTTAAGGTAGCCAAATGCCTCGTCAACAGGCGAATTCCAACGGCAAACTCGAGGAGCTCCCAGCAGGAGTACTGTGAAAGTCTTAAGGTCAACAAATAATGGCGTATCGCTTCTGGTGAACTGACCAGAGTAAGCTTGTAGATGCGACTGTGGTAAAACGAGGAGCAAGTGGCAGGAGTAACTATGACTCTCTTAAGGTAGCCAAATGCCTCGTCAACAGGCGAATTCCAATGGCAAACTCGAGGAGCTCCCGGCAGGAGTACTGTGAAAGTCTTAAGGTCAACAAATAATGGTGTATCGCTTCTGGTTAACTGGCCAGAGCAAGCTTGTACATGTGACTATTGTGAAACGGGGAGAAACTGGCAGGACTAACTATAACTCTCTTAAGGTAGCCAAATGCCTCGTCAACAGGCTAATTCCAACGGCAAACTCGAGGAGCTCCCGGCAGGAGTACTGTGAAAGTCTCAAGGCCGACAAATAATGACGTACCGCTTCAGGTGAACTGGGCCAGAGGAAGCTTGAAAATGTGGCTGTGGTTAACAGCGAGCATTTGGCAGGTGTAACAATGACTCTCTTAAGGTAGAAAAATGCCTCGTCAACAGGCGAAAAACATCGGCATTCTCGAGGAGCTCCCGGCAGGAGTACTGTGAAAGTCTTAAGGTCAACAAATAATGGCGTATCGCTTCTGGTGAACTGGCCAGAGTAAGCTTGTAGATGCAACTGTGGTAAAACGAGGAGCAAGTGGCAGGAGTAACTATGACTCTCTTAAGGTAGCCAAATGCCTCGTCAACAGGCGAATTCCAACGGCAAACTCGAGGAGCTCCCGGCAGGAGTACTGTGAAAGTCTTAAGGTCAACAAATAATGGCGTATCGCTTCTGGTGAACTGACCAGAGTAAGCTTGTAGATGCGACTGTGGTAAAACGAGGAGCAAGTGGCAGGAGTAACTATGACTCTCTTAAGGTAGCCAAATGCCTCGTCAACAGGCGAATTCCAACGGCAAACTCGAGGAGCTCCCGGCAGGAGTACTGTGAAAGTCTTAAGGTCAACAAATAATGGCGTATCGCTTCTGGTTAACTGGCCAGAGCAAGCTTGTACATGTGACTATTGTGAAACGGGGAGAAACTGGCAGGACTAACTATAACTCTCTTAAGGTAGCCAAATGCCTCGTCAACAGGCGAATTCCAACGGCAAACTCGAGGAGCTCCCGGCAGGAGTACTGTGAAAGTCTCAAGGCTGACAAATAATGACGTACCGCTTCAGGTGAACTGGGCCAGAGGAAGCTTGAAAATGTGGCTGTGGTTAACAGCGAGCATTTGGCAGGTGTAACAATGACTCTCTTAAGGTAGAAAAATGCCTCGTCAACAGGCGAAAAACATCGGCATTCTCGAGGAGCTCCCGGCAGGAGTACTGTGAAAGTCTTAAGGTCAACAAATAATGGCGTATCGCTTCTGGTGAACTAGCCAGAGTAAGCTTGTAGATGTGACTGTGGTAAAATGGGGAGCAAGTGGCAGGAGTAACTATGACTCTCTTAGGGTTGCCAAATGACTCGTCAAAAGGCGAATTACATCGGCAAACCCGAGGAGCTCCCGGCAGGAGTACTGTGAAAGTCTTAAATTCAACAAATAATGGCGTATCGCTTCTGGTGAACTGGCCAGAGTAAGCTTGTAGATGCAACTGTGGTAAAACGAGGAGCAAGTGGCAGGAGTAACTATGACTCTCTTAAGGTAGCCAAATGCCTCGTCAACAGGCGAATTCCAACGGCAAACTCGAGGAGCTCCCGGCAGGAGTACTGTGAAAGTCTTAAATTCAACAAATAATGGCGTATCGCTTCTGGTGAACTGGCCAGAGTAAGCTTGTAGATGCAACTGTGGTAAAACGAGGAGCAAGTGGCAGGAGAAACTATGACTCTCTTAAGGTAGCCAAATGCCTCGTCAACAGGCGAATTCCAACGGCAAACTCGAGGAGCTCCCGGCAGGAGTACTGTGAAAGTCTTAAGGTCAACAAATAATGGCGTATCGCTTCTGGTGAACTGACCAGAGTAAGCTTGTAGATGCGACTGTGGTAAAACGAGGAGCAAGTGGCAGGAGTAACTATGACTCTCTTAAGGTAGCCAAATGCCTCGTCAACAGGCGAATTCCAACGGCAAACTCGAGGAGCTCCCGGCAGGAGTACTGTGAAACTCTTAAGGTCAACAAATAATGGTGTATCGCTTCTGGTTAACTGGCCAGAGCAAGCTTGTACATGTGACTATTGTGAAACGGGGAGAAACTGGCAGGACTAACTATAACTCTCTTAAGGTAGCCAAATGCCTCGTCAACAGGCGAATTCCAACGGCAAACTCGAGGAGCTCCCGGCAGGAGTACTGTGAAAGTCTCAAGGCCGACAAATAATGACGTACCGCTTCAGGTGAACTGGGCCAGAGGAAGCTTGAAAATGTGGCTGTGGTTAACAGCGAGCATTTGGCAGGTGTAACAATGACTCTCTTAAGGTAGAAAAATGCCTCGTCAACAGGCGAAAAACATCGGCATTCTCGAGGAGCTCCCGGCAGGAGTACTGTGAAAGTCTTAAGGTCAACAAATAATGGCGTATCGCTTCTGGTGAACTAGCCAGAGTAAGCTTGTAGATGTGACTGTGGTAAAATGGGGAGCAAGTGGCAGGAGTAACTATGACTCTCTTAGGGTTGCCAAATGACTCGTCAAAAGGCGAATTACATCGGCAAACCCGAGGAGCTCCCGGCAGGAGTACTGTGAAAGTCTTAAATTCAACAAATAATGGCGTATCGCTTCTGGTGAACTGGCCAGAGTAAGCTTGTAGATGCAACTGTGGTAAAACGAGGAGCAAGTGGCAGGAGTAACTATGACTCTCTTAAGGTAGCCAAATGCCTCGTCAACAGGCGAATTCCAACGGCAAACTCGAGGAGCTCCCGGCAGGAGTACTGTGAAAGCCTTAAATTCAACAAATAATGGCGTATCGCTTCTGGTGAACTGGCCAGAGTAAGCTTGTAGATGCAACTGTGGTAAAACGAGGAGCAAGTGGCAGGAGTAACTATGACTCTCTTAAGGTAGCCAAATGCCTCGTCAACAGGCGAATTCCAACGGCAAACTCGAGGAGCTCCCGGCAGGAGTACTGTGAAAGTCTTAAGGTCAACAAATAATGGCGTATCGCTTCTGGTGAACTAGCCAGAGTAAGCTTGTAGATGTGACTGTGGTAAAATGGGGAGCAAGTGGCAGGAGTAACTATGACTCTCTTAGGGTTGCCAAATGACTCGTCAAAAGGCGAATTACATCGGCAAACCCGAGGAGCTCCCGGCAGGAGTACTGTGAAAGTCTTAAGGTCAACAAATAATGGTGTATCGCTTCTGGTTAACTGGCCAGAGCAAGCTTGTACATGTGACTATTGTGAAACGGGGAGAAACTGGCAGGACTAACTATAACTCTCTTAAGGTAGCCAAATGCCTCGTCAACAGGCGAATTCCAACGGCAAACTCGAGGAGCTCCCGGCAGGAGTACTGTGAAAGTCTCAAGGCCGACAAATAATGACGTACCGCTTCAGGTGAACTGGGCCAGAGGAAGCTTGAAAATGTGGCTGTGGTTAACAGCGAGCATTTGGCAGGTGTAACAATGACTCCCTTAAGGTAGAAAAATGCCTCGTCAACAGGCGAAAAACATCGGCATTCTCGAGGAGCTCCCGGCAGGAGTACTGTGAAAGTCTTAAGGTCAACAAATAATGGCGTATCGCTTCTGGTGAACTGGCCAGAGTAAGCTTGTAGATGCAACTGTGGTAAAACGAGGAGCAAGTGGCAGGAGTAACTATGACTCTCTTAAGGTAGCCAAATGCCTCGTCAACAGGCGAATTCCAACGGCAAACTCGAGGAGCTCCCGGCAGGAGTACTGTGAAAGTCTTAAATTCAACAAATAATGGCGTATCGCTTCTGGTGAACTGGCCAGAGTAAGCTTGTAGATGCAACTGTGGTAAAACGAGGAGCAAGTGGCAGGAGTAACTATGACTCTCTTAAGGTAGCCAAATGCCTCGTCAACAGGCGAATTCCAACGGCAAACTCGAGGAGCTCCCGGCAGGAGTACTGTGAAAGTCTTAAGGTCAACAAATAATGGCGTATCGCTTCTGGTGAACTAGCCAGAGTAAGCTTGTAGATGTGACTGTGGTAAAATGGGGAGCAAGTGGCAGGAGTAACTATGACTCTCTTAGGGTTGCCAAATGACTCGTCAAAAGGCGAATTACATCGGCAAACCCGAGGAGCTCCTGGCAGGAGTACTGTGAAAGTCTTAAATTCAACAAATAATGGCGTATCGCTTCTGGTGAACTGGCCAGAGTAAGCTTGTAGATGCAACTGTGGTAAAACGAGGAGCAAGTGGCAGGAGTAACTATGACTCTCTTAAGGTAGCCAAATGCCTCGTCAACAGGCGAATTCCAACGGCAAACTCGAGGAGCTCCCGGCAGGAGTACTGTGAAAGTCTTAAATTCAACAAATAATGGCGTATCGCTTCTGGTGAACTGGCCAGAGTAAGCTTGTAGATGCAACTGTGGTAAAACGAGGAGCAAGTGGCAGGAGTAACTATGACTCTCTTAAGGTAGCCAAATGCCTCGTCAACAGGCGAATTCCAACGGCAAACTCGAGGAGCTCCCGGCAGGAGTACTGTGAAAGTCTTAAGGTCAACAAATAATGGCGTATCGCTTCTGGTGAACTAGCCAGAGTAAGCTTGTAGATGTGACTGTGGTAAAATGGGGAGCAAGTGGCAGGAGTAACTATGACTCTCTTAGGGTTGCCAAATGACTCGTCAAAAGGCGAATTACATCGGCAAACCCGAGGAGCTCCCGACAGGAGTACTGTGAAAGTCTTAAGGTCAACAAATAATGGTGTATCGCTTCTGGTTAACTGGCCAGAGCAAGCTTGTACATGTGACTATTGTGAAACGGGTAGAAACTGGCAGGACTAACTATAACTCTCTTAAGGTAGCCAAATGCCTCGTCAACAGGCGAATTCCAACGGCAAACTCGAGGAGCTCCCAGCAGGAGTACTGTGAAAGTCTTAAGGTCAACAAATAATGGCGTATCGCTTCTGGTGAACTGACCAGAGTAAGCTTGTAGATGCGACTGTGGTAAAACGAGGAGCAAGTGGCAGGAGTAACTATGACTCTCTTAAGGTAGCCAAATGCCTCGTCAACAGGCGAATTCCAATGGCAAACTCGAGGAGCTCCCGGCAGGAGTACTGTGAAAGTCTTAAGGTCAACAAATAATGGTGTATCGCTTCTGGTTAACTGGCCAGAGCAAGCTTGTACATGTGACTATTGTGAAACGGGGAGAAACTGGCAGGACTAACTATAACTCTCTTAAGGTAGCCAAATGCCTCGTCAACAGGCTAATTCCAACGGCAAACTCGAGGAGCTCCCGGCAGGAGTACTGTGAAAGTCTCAAGGCCGACAAATAATGACGTACCGCTTCAGGTGAACTGGGCCAGAGGAAGCTTGAAAATGTGGCTGTGGTTAACAGCGAGCATTTGGCAGGTGTAACAATGACTCTCTTAAGGTAGAAAAATGCCTCGTCAACAGGCGAAAAACATCGGCATTCTCGAGGAGCTCCCGGCAGGAGTACTGTGAAAGTCTTAAGGTCAACAAATAATGGCGTATCGCTTCTGGTGAACTGGCCAGAGTAAGCTTGTAGATGCAACTGTGGTAAAACGAGGAGCAAGTGGCAGGAGTAACTATGACTCTCTTAAGGTAGCCAAATGCCTCGTCAACAGGCGAATTCCAACGGCAAACTCGAGGAGCTCCCGGCAGGAGTACTGTGAAAGTCTTAAGGTCAACAAATAATGGCGTATCGCTTCTGGTGAACTGACCAGAGTAAGCTTGTAGATGCGACTGTGGTAAAACGAGGAGCAAGTGGCAGGAGTAACTATGACTCTCTTAAGGTAGCCAAATGCCTCGTCAACAGGCGAATTCCAACGGCAAACTCGAGGAGCTCCCGGCAGGAGTACTGTGAAAGTCTTAAGGTCAACAAATAATGGCGTATCGCTTCTGGTTAACTGGCCAGAGCAAGCTTGTACATGTGACTATTGTGAAACGGGGAGAAACTGGCAGGACTAACTATAACTCTCTTAAGGTAGCCAAATGCCTCGTCAACAGGCGAATTCCAACGGCAAACTCGAGGAGCTCCCGGCAGGAGTACTGTGAAAGTCTCAAGGCCGACAAATAATGACGTACCGCTTCAGGTGAACTGGGCCAGAGGAAGCTTGAAAATGTGGCTGTGGTTAACAGCGAGCATTTGGCAGGTGTAACAATGACTCTCTTAAGGTAGAAAAATGCCTCGTCAACAGGCGAAAAACATCGGCATTCTCGAGGAGCTCCCGGCAGGAGTACTGTGAAAGTCTTAAGGTCAACAAATAATGGCGTATCGCTTCTGGTGAACTAGCCAGAGTAAGCTTGTAGATGTGACTGTGGTAAAATGGGGAGCAAGTGGCAGGAGTAACTATGACTCTCTTAGGGTTGCCAAATGACTCGTCAAAAGGCGAATTACATCGGCAAACCCGAGGAGCTCCCGGCAGGAGTACTGTGAAAGTCTTAAGGTCAACAAATAATGGCGTATCGCTTCTGGTGAACTAGCCAGAGTAAGCTTGTAGATGTGACTGTGGTAAAATGGGGAGCAAGTGGCAGGAGTAACTATGACTCTCTTAGGGTTGCCAAATGACTCGTCAAAAGGCGAATTACATCGGCAAACTCGAGGAGCTCCCGGCAGGAGTACTGTGAAAGTCTTAAGGTCAACAAATAATGGCGTATCGCTTCTGGTTAACTGGCCAGAGCAAGCTTGTACATGTGACTATTGTGAAACGGGTAGAAACTGGCAGGACTAACTATAACTCTCTTAAGGTAGCCAAATGCCTCGTCAACAGGCGAATTCCAACGGCAAACTCGAGGAGCTCCCAGCAGGAGTACTGTGAAAGTCTTAAGGTCAACAAATAATGGCGTATCGCTTCTGGTGAACTGACCAGAGTAAGCTTGTAGATGCGACTGTGGTAAAACGAGGAGCAAGTGGCAGGAGTAACTATGACTCTCTTAAGGTAGCCAAATGCCTCGTCAACAGGCGAATTCCAATGGCAAACTCGAGGAGCTCCCGGCAGGAGTACTGTGAAAGTCTTAAGGTCAACAAATAATGGTGTATCGCTTCTGGTTAACTGGCCAGAGCAAGCTTGTACATGTGACTATTGTGAAACGGGGAGAAACTGGCAGGACTAACTATAACTCTCTTAAGGTAGCCAAATGCCTCGTCAACAGGCTAATTCCAACGGCAAACTCGAGGAGCTCCCGGCAGGAGTACTGTGAAAGTCTCAAGGCCGACAAATAATGACGTACCGCTTCAGGTGAACTGGGCCAGAGGAAGCTTGAAAATGTGGCTGTGGTTAACAGCGAGCATTTGGCAGGTGTAACAATGACTCTCTTAAGGTAGAAAAATGCCTCGTCAACAGGCGAAAAACATCGGCATTCTCGAGGAGCTCCCGGCAGGAGTACTGTGAAAGTCTTAAGGTCAACAAATAATGGCGTATCGCTTCTGGTGAACTGGCCAGAGTAAGCTTGTAGATGCAACTGTGGTAAAACGAGGAGCAAGTGGCAGGAGTAACTATGACTCTCTTAAGGTAGCCAAATGCCTCGTCAACAGGCGAATTCCAACGGCAAACTCGAGGAGCTCCCGGCAGGAGTACTGTGAAAGTCTTAAGGTCAACAAATAATGGCGTATCGCTTCTGGTGAACTGACCAGAGTAAGCTTGTAGATGCGACTGTGGTAAAACGAGGAGCAAGTGGCAGGAGTAACTATGACTCTCTTAAGGTAGCCAAATGCCTCGTCAACAGGCGAATTCCAACGGCAAACTCGAGGAGCTCCCGGCAGGAGTACTGTGAAAGTCTTAAGGTCAACAAATAATGGCGTATCGCTTCTGGTTAACTGGCCAGAGCAAGCTTGTACATGTGACTATTGTGAAACGGGGAGAAACTGGCAGGACTAACTATAACTCTCTTAAGGTAGCCAAATGCCTCGTCAACAGGCGAATTCCAACGGCAAACTCGAGGAGCTCCCGGCAGGAGTACTGTGAAAGTCTCAAGGCCGACAAATAATGACGTACCGCTTCAGGTGAACTGGGCCAGAGGAAGCTTGAAAATGTGGCTGTGGTTAACAGCGAGCATTTGGCAGGTGTAACAATGACTCTCTTAAGGTAGAAAAATGCCTCGTCAACAGGCGAAAAACATCGGCATTCTCGAGGAGCTCCCGGCAGGAGTACTGTGAAAGTCTTAAGGTCAACAAATAATGGCGTATCGCTTCTGGTGAACTAGCCAGAGTAAGCTTGTAGATGTGACTGTGGTAAAATGGGGAGCAAGTGGCAGGAGTAACTATGACTCTCTTAGGGTTGCCAAATGACTCGTCAAAAGGCGAATTACATCGGCAAACCCGAGGAGCTCCCGGCAGGAGTACTGTGAAAGTCTTAAATTCAACAAATAATGGCGTATCGCTTCTGGTGAACTGGCCAGAGTAAGCTTGTAGATGCAACTGTGGTAAAACGAGGAGCAAGTGGCAGGAGTAACTATGACTCTCTTAAGGTAGCCAAATGCCTCGTCAACAGGCGAATTCCAACGGCAAACTCGAGGAGCTCCCGGCAGGAGTACTGTGAAAGCCTTAAATTCAACAAATAATGGCGTATCGCTTCTGGTGAACTGGCCAGAGTAAGCTTGTAGATGCAACTGTGGTAAAACGAGGAGCAAGTGGCAGGAGTAACTATGACTCTCTTAAGGTAGCCAAATGCCTCGTCAACAGGCGAATTCCAACGGCAAACTCGAGGAGCTCCCGGCAGGAGTACTGTGAAAGTCTTAAGGTCAACAAATAATGGCGTATCGCTTCTGGTGAACTAGCCAGAGTAAGCTTGTAGATGTGACTGTGGTAAAATGGGGAGCAAGTGGCAGGAGTAACTATGACTCTCTTAGGGTTGCCAAATGACTCGTCAAAAGGCGAATTACATCGGCAAACCCGAGGAGCTCCCGGCAGGAGTACTGTGAAAGTCTTAAGGTCAACAAATAATGGTGTATCGCTTCTGGTTAACTGGCCAGAGCAAGCTTGTACATGTGACTATTGTGAAACGGGGAGAAACTGGCAGGACTAACTATAACTCTCTTAAGGTAGCCAAATGCCTCGTCAACAGGCGAATTCCAACGGCAAACTCGAGGAGCTCCCGGCAGGAGTACTGTGAAAGTCTCAAGGCCGACAAATAATGACGTACCGCTTCAGGTGAACTGGGCCAGAGGAAGCTTGAAAATGTGGCTGTGGTTAACAGCGAGCATTTGGCAGGTGTAACAATGACTCCCTTAAGGTAGAAAAATGCCTCGTCAACAGGCGAAAAACATCGGCATTCTCGAGGAGCTCCCGGCAGGAGTACTGTGAAAGTCTTAAGGTCAACAAATAATGGCGTATCGCTTCTGGTGAACTGGCCAGAGTAAGCTTGTAGATGCAACTGTGGTAAAACGAGGAGCAAGTGGCAGGAGTAACTATGACTCTCTTAAGGTAGCCAAATGCCTCGTCAACAGGCGAATTCCAACGGCAAACTCGAGGAGCTCCCGGCAGGAGTACTGTGAAAGTCTTAAATTCAACAAATAATGGCGTATCGCTTCTGGTGAACTGGCCAGAGTAAGCTTGTAGATGCAACTGTGGTAAAACGAGGAGCAAGTGGCAGGAGTAACTATGACTCTCTTAAGGTAGCCAAATGCCTCGTCAACAGGCGAATTCCAACGGCAAACTCGAGGAGCTCCCGGCAGGAGTACTGTGAAAGTCTTAAGGTCAACAAATAATGGCGTATCGCTTCTGGTGAACTAGCCAGAGTAAGCTTGTAGATGTGACTGTGGTAAAATGGGGAGCAAGTGGCAGGAGTAACTATGACTCTCTTAGGGTTGCCAAATGACTCGTCAAAAGGCGAATTACATCGGCAAACCCGAGGAGCTCCTGGCAGGAGTACTGTGAAAGTCTTAAATTCAACAAATAATGGCGTATCGCTTCTGGTGAACTGGCCAGAGTAAGCTTGTAGATGCAACTGTGGTAAAACGAGGAGCAAGTGGCAGGAGTAACTATGACTCTCTTAAGGTAGCCAAATGCCTCGTCAACAGGCGAATTCCAACGGCAAACTCGAGGAGCTCCCGGCAGGAGTACTGTGAAAGTCTTAAATTCAACAAATAATGGCGTATCGCTTCTGGTGAACTGGCCAGAGTAAGCTTGTAGATGCAACTGTGGTAAAACGAGGAGCAAGTGGCAGGAGTAACTATGACTCTCTTAAGGTAGCCAAATGCCTCGTCAACAGGCGAATTCCAACGGCAAACTCGAGGAGCTCCCGGCAGGAGTACTGTGAAAGTCTTAAGGTCAACAAATAATGGCGTATCGCTTCTGGTGAACTAGCCAGAGTAAGCTTGTAGATGTGACTGTGGTAAAATGGGGAGCAAGTGGCAGGAGTAACTATGACTCTCTTAGGGTTGCCAAATGACTCGTCAAAAGGCGAATTACATCGGCAAACCCGAGGAGCTCCCGACAGGAGTACTGTGAAAGTCTTAAGGTCAACAAATAATGGTGTATCGCTTCTGGTTAACTGGCCAGAGCAAGCTTGTACATGTGACTATTGTGAAACGGGTAGAAACTGGCAGGACTAACTATAACTCTCTTAAGGTAGCCAAATGCCTCGTCAACAGGCGAATTCCAACGGCAAACTCGAGGAGCTCCCAGCAGGAGTACTGTGAAAGTCTTAAGGTCAACAAATAATGGCGTATCGCTTCTGGTGAACTGACCAGAGTAAGCTTGTAGATGCGACTGTGGTAAAACGAGGAGCAAGTGGCAGGAGTAACTATGACTCTCTTAAGGTAGCCAAATGCCTCGTCAACAGGCGAATTCCAATGGCAAACTCGAGGAGCTCCCGGCAGGAGTACTGTGAAAGTCTTAAGGTCAACAAATAATGGTGTATCGCTTCTGGTTAACTGGCCAGAGCAAGCTTGTACATGTGACTATTGTGAAACGGGGAGAAACTGGCAGGACTAACTATAACTCTCTTAAGGTAGCCAAATGCCTCGTCAACAGGCTAATTCCAACGGCAAACTCGAGGAGCTCCCGGCAGGAGTACTGTGAAAGTCTCAAGGCCGACAAATAATGACGTACCGCTTCAGGTGAACTGGGCCAGAGGAAGCTTGAAAATGTGGCTGTGGTTAACAGCGAGCATTTGGCAGGTGTAACAATGACTCTCTTAAGGTAGAAAAATGCCTCGTCAACAGGCGAAAAACATCGGCATTCTCGAGGAGCTCCCGGCAGGAGTACTGTGAAAGTCTTAAGGTCAACAAATAATGGCGTATCGCTTCTGGTGAACTGGCCAGAGTAAGCTTGTAGATGCAACTGTGGTAAAACGAGGAGCAAGTGGCAGGAGTAACTATGACTCTCTTAAGGTAGCCAAATGCCTCGTCAACAGGCGAATTCCAACGGCAAACTCGAGGAGCTCCCGGCAGGAGTACTGTGAAAGTCTTAAGGTCAACAAATAATGGCGTATCGCTTCTGGTGAACTGACCAGAGTAAGCTTGTAGATGCGACTGTGGTAAAACGAGGAGCAAGTGGCAGGAGTAACTATGACTCTCTTAAGGTAGCCAAATGCCTCGTCAACAGGCGAATTCCAACGGCAAACTCGAGGAGCTCCCGGCAGGAGTACTGTGAAAGTCTTAAGGTCAACAAATAATGGCGTATCGCTTCTGGTTAACTGGCCAGAGCAAGCTTGTACATGTGACTATTGTGAAACGGGGAGAAACTGGCAGGACTAACTATAACTCTCTTAAGGTAGCCAAATGCCTCGTCAACAGGCGAATTCCAACGGCAAACTCGAGGAGCTCCCGGCAGGAGTACTGTGAAAGTCTCAAGGCTGACAAATAATGACGTACCGCTTCAGGTGAACTGGGCCAGAGGAAGCTTGAAAATGTGGCTGTGGTTAACAGCGAGCATTTGGCAGGTGTAACAATGACTCTCTTAAGGTAGAAAAATGCCTCGTCAACAGGCGAAAAACATCGGCATTCTCGAGGAGCTCCCGGCAGGAGTACTGTGAAAGTCTTAAGGTCAACAAATAATGGCGTATCGCTTCTGGTGAACTAGCCAGAGTAAGCTTGTAGATGTGACTGTGGTAAAATGGGGAGCAAGTGGCAGGAGTAACTATGACTCTCTTAGGGTTGCCAAATGACTCGTCAAAAGGCGAATTACATCGGCAAACCCGAGGAGCTCCCGGCAGGAGTACTGTGAAAGTCTTAAATTCAACAAATAATGGCGTATCGCTTCTGGTGAACTGGCCAGAGTAAGCTTGTAGATGCAACTGTGGTAAAACGAGGAGCAAGTGGCAGGAGTAACTATGACTCTCTTAAGGTAGCCAAATGCCTCGTCAACAGGCGAATTCCAACGGCAAACTCGAGGAGCTCCCGGCAGGAGTACTGTGAAAGTCTTAAATTCAACAAATAATGGCGTATCGCTTCTGGTGAACTGGCCAGAGTAAGTTTGTAGATGCAACTGTGGTAAAACGAGGAGCAAGTGGCAGGAGAAACTATGACTCTCTTAAGGTAGCCAAATGCCTCGTCAACAGGCGAATTCCAACGGCAAACTCGAGGAGCTCCCGGCAGGAGTACTGTGAAAGTCTTAAGGTCAACAAATAATGGCGTATCGCTTCTGGTGAACTGACCAGAGTAAGCTTGTAGATGCGACTGTGGTAAAACGAGGAGCAAGTGGCAGGAGTAACTATGACTCTCTTAAGGTAGCCAAATGCCTCGTCAACAGGCGAATTCCAACGGCAAACTCGAGGAGCTCCCGGCAGGAGTACTGTGAAACTCTTAAGGTCAACAAATAATGGTGTATCGCTTCTGGTTAACTGGCCAGAGCAAGCTTGTACATGTGACTATTGTGAAACGGGGAGAAACTGGCAGGACTAACTATAACTCTCTTAAGGTAGCCAAATGCCTCGTCAACAGGCGAATTCCAACGGCAAACTCGAGGAGCTCCCGGCAGGAGTACTGTGAAAGTCTCAAGGCCGACAAATAATGACGTACCGCTTCAGGTGAACTGGGCCAGAGGAAGCTTGAAAATGTGGCTGTGGTTAACAGCGAGCATTTGGCAGGTGTAACAATGACTCTCTTAAGGTAGAAAAATGCCTCGTCAACAGGCGAAAAACATCGGCATTCTCGAGGAGCTCCCGGCAGGAGTACTGTGAAAGTCTTAAGGTCAACAAATAATGGCGTATCGCTTCTGGTGAACTAGCCAGAGTAAGCTTGTAGATGTGACTGTGGTAAAATGGGGAGCAAGTGGCAGGAGTAACTATGACTCTCTTAGGGTTGCCAAATGACTCGTCAAAAGGCGAATTACATCGGCAAACCCGAGGAGCTCCCGGCAGGAGTACTGTGAAAGTCTTAAATTCAACAAATAATGGCGTATCGCTTCTGGTGAACTGGCCAGAGTAAGCTTGTAGATGCAACTGTGGTAAAACGAGGAGCAAGTGGCAGGAGTAACTATGACTCTCTTAAGGTAGCCAAATGCCTCGTCAACAGGCGAATTCCAATGGCAAACTCGAGGAGCTCCCGGCAGGAGTACTGTGAAAGCCTTAAATTCAACAAATAATGGCGTATCGCTTCTGGTGAACTGGCCAGAGTAAGCTTGTAGATGCAACTGTGGTAAAACGAGGAGCAAGTGGCAGGAGTAACTATGACTCTCTTAAGGTAGCCAAATGCCTCGTCAACAGGCGAATTCCAACGGCAAACTCGAGGAGCTCCCGGCAGGAGTACTGTGAAAGTCTTAAGGTCAACAAATAATGGCGTATCGCTTCTGGTGAACTAGCCAGAGTAAGCTTGTAGATGTGACTGTGGTAAAATGGGGAGCAAGTGGCAGGAGTAACTATGACTCTCTTAGGGTTGCCAAATGACTCGTCAAAAGGCGAATTACATCGGCAAACCCGAGGAGCTCCCGGCAGGAGTACTGTGAAAGTCTTAAGGTCAACAAATAATGGTGTATCGCTTCTGGTTAACTGGCCAGAGCAAGCTTGTACATGTGACTATTGTGAAACGGGGAGAAACTGGCAGGACTAACTATAACTCTCTTAAGGTAGCCAAATGCCTCGTCAACAGGCGAATTCCAACGGCAAACTCGAGGAGCTCCCGGCAGGAGTACTGTGAAAGTCTCAAGGCCGACAAATAATGACGTACCGCTTCAGGTGAACTGGGCCAGAGGAAGCTTGAAAATGTGGCTGTGGTTAACAGCGAGCATTTGGCAGGTGTAACAATGACTCTCTTAAGGTAGAAAAATGCCTCGTCAACAGGCGAAAAACATCGGCATTCTCGAGGAGCTCCCGGCAGGAGTACTGTGAAAGTCTTAAGGTCAACAAATAATGGCGTATCGCTTCTGGTGAACTAGCCAGAGTAAGCTTGTAGATGTGACTGTGGTAAAATGGGGAGCAAGTGGCAGGAGTAACTATGACTCTCTTAGGGTTGCCAAATGACTCGTCAAAAGGCGAATTACATCGGCAAACCCGAGGAGCTCCCGGCAGGAGTACTGTGAAAGTCTTAAATTCAACAAATAATGGCGTATCGCTTCTGGTGAACTGGCCAGAGTAAGCTTGTAGATGCAACTGTGGTAAAACGAGGAGCAAGTGGCAGGAGTAACTATGACTCTCTTAAGGTAGCCAAATGCCTCGTCAACAGGCGAATTCCAATGGCAAACTCGAGGAGCTCCCGGCAGGAGTACTGTGAAAGCCTTAAATTCAACAAATAATGGCGTATCGCTTCTGGTGAACTGGCCAGAGTAAGCTTGTAGATGCAACTGTGGTAAAACGAGGAGCAAGTGGCAGGAGTAACTATGACTCTCTTAAGGTAGCCAAATGCCTCGTCAACAGGCGAATTCCAACGGCAAACTCGAGGAGCTCCCGGCAGGAGTACTGTGAAAGTCTTAAGGTCAACAAATAATGGCGTATCGCTTCTGGTGAACTAGCCAGAGTAAGCTTGTAGATGTGACTGTGGTAAAATGGGGAGCAAGTGGCAGGAGTAACTATGACTCTCTTAGGGTTGCCAAATGACTCGTCAAAAGGCGAATTACATCGGCAAACCCGAGGAGCTCCTGGCAGGAGTACTGTGAAAGTCTTAAATTCAACAAATAATGGCGTATCGCTTCTGGTGAACTGGCCAGAGTAAGCTTGTAGATGCAACTGTGGTAAAACGAGGAGCAAGTGGCAGGAGTAACTATGACTCTCTTAAGGTAGCCAAATGCCTCGTCAACAGGCGAATTCCAACGGCAAACTCGAGGAGCTCCCGGCAGGAGTACTGTGAAAGTCTTAAATTCAACAAATAATGGCGTATCGCTTCTGGTGAACTGGCCAGAGTAAGCTTGTAGATGCAACTGTGGTAAAACGAGGAGCAAGTGGCAGGAGTAACTATGACTCTCTTAAGGTAGCCAAATGCCTCGTCAACAGGCGAATTCCAACGGCAAACTCGAGGAGCTCCCGGCAGGAGTACTGTGAAAGTCTTAAGGTCAACAAATAATGGCGTATCGCTTCTGGTGAACTAGCCAGAGTAAGCTTGTAGATGTGACTGTGGTAAAATGGGGAGCAAGTGGCAGGAGTAACTATGACTCTCTTAGGGTTGCCAAATGACTCGTCAAAAGGCGAATTACATCGGCAAACCCGAGGAGCTCCCGACAGGAGTACTGTGAAAGTCTTAAGGTCAACAAATAATGGTGTATCGCTTCTGGTTAACTGGCCAGAGTAAGCTTGTAGATGCAACTGTGGTAAAACGAGGAGCAAGTGGCAGGAGTAACTATGACTCTCTTAAGGTAGCCAAATGCCTCGTCAACAGGCGAATTCCAACGGCAAACTCGAGGAGCTCCCGGCAGGAGTACTGTGAAAGTCTTAAGGTCAACAAATAATGGCGTATCGCTTCTGGTGAACTAGCCAGAGTAAGCTTGTAGATGTGACTGTGGTAAAATGGGGAGCAAGTGGCAGGAGTAACTATGACTCTCTTAGGGTTGCCAAATGACTCGTCAAAAGGCGAATTACATCGGCAAACCCGAGGAGCTCCCGGCAGGAGTACTGTGAAAGTCTTAAATTCAACAAATAATGGCGTATCGCTTCTGGTGAACTGGCCAGAGTAAGCTTGTAGATGCAACTGTGGTAAAACGAGGAGCAAGTGGCAGGAGTAACTATGACTCTCTTAAGGTAGCCAAATGCCTCGTCAACAGGCGAATTCCAACGGCAAACTCGAGGAGCTCCCGGCAGGAGTACTGTGAAAGTCTTAAATTCAACAAATAATGGCGTATCGCTTCTGGTGAACTGGCCAGAGTAAGCTTGTAGATGCAACTGTGGTAAAACGAGGAGCAAGTGGCAGGAGTAACTATGACTCTCTTAAGGTAGCCAAATGCCTCGTCAACAGGCGAATTCCAACGGCAAACTCGAGGAGCTCCCGGCAGGAGTACTGTGAAAGTCTTAAGGTCAACAAATAATGGCGTATCGCTTCTGGTGAACTGACCAGAGTAAGCTTGTAGATGCGACTGTGGTAAAACGAGGAGCAAGTGGCAGGAGTAACTATGACTCTCTTAAGGTAGCCAAATGCCTCGTCAACAGGCGAATTCCAACGGCAAACTCGAGGAGCTCCCGGCAGGAGTACTGTGAAACTCTTAAGGTCAACAAATAATGGTGTATCGCTTCTGGTTAACTGGCCAGAGCAAGCTTGTACATGTGACTATTGTGAAACGGGGAGAAACTGGCAGGACTAACTATAACTCTCTTAAGGTAGCCAAATGCCTCGTCAACAGGCGAATTCCAACGGCAAACTCGAGGAGCTCCCGGCAGGAGTACTGTGAAAGTCTCAAGGCCGACAAATAATGACGTACCGCTTCAGGTGAACTGGGCCAGAGGAAGCTTGAAAATGTGGCTGTGGTTAACAGCGAGCATTTGGCAGGTGTAACAATGACTCTCTTAAGGTAGAAAAATGCCTCGTCAACAGGCGAAAAACATCGGCATTCTCGAGGAGCTCCCGGCAGGAGTACTGTGAAAGTCTTAAGGTCAACAAATAATGGCGTATCGCTTCTGGTGAACTAGCCAGAGTAAGCTTGTAGATGTGACTGTGGTAAAATGGGGAGCAAGTGGCAGGAGTAACTATGACTCTCTTAGGGTTGCCAAATGACTCGTCAAAAGGCGAATTACATCGGCAAACCCGAGGAGCTCCCGGCAGGAGTACTGTGAAAGTCTTAAATTCAACAAATAATGGCGTATCGCTTCTGGTGAACTGGCCAGAGTAAGCTTGTAGATGCAACTGTGGTAAAACGAGGGGCAAGTGGCAGGAGTAACTATGACTCTCTTAAGGTAGCCAAATGCCTCGTCAACAGGCGAATTCCAACGGCAAACTCGAGGAGCTCCCGGCAGGAGTACTGTGAAAGCCTTAAATTCAACAAATAATGGCGTATCGCTTCTGGTGAACTGGCCAGAGTAAGCTTGTAGATGCAACTGTGGTAAAACGAGGAGCAAGTGGCAGGAGTAACTATGACTCTCTTAAGGTAGCCAAATGCCTCGTCAACAGGCGAATTCCAACGGCAAACTCGAGGAGCTCCCGGCAGGAGTACTGTGAAAGTCTTAAGGTCAACAAATAATGGCGTATCGCTTCTGGTGAACTAGCCAGAGTAAGCTTGTAGATGTGACTGTGGTAAAATGGGGAGCAAGTGGCAGGAGTAACTATGACTCTCTTAGGGTTGCCAAATGACTCGTCAAAAGGCGAATTACATCGGCAAACCCGAGGAGCTCCCGGCAGGAGTACTGTGAAAGTCTTAAGGTCAACAAATAATGGTGTATCGCTTCTGGTTAACTGGCCAGAGCAAGCTTGTACATGTGACTATTGTGAAACGGGGAGAAACTGGCAGGACTAACTATAACTCTCTTAAGGTAGCCAAATGCCTCGTCAACAGGCGAATTCCAACGGCAAACTCGAGGAGCTCCCGGCAGGAGTACTGTGAAAGTCTCAAGGCCGACAAATAATGACGTACCGCTTCAGGTGAACTGGGCCAGAGGAAGCTTGAAAATGTGGCTGTGGTTAACAGCGAGCATTTGGCAGGTGTAACAATGACTCCCTTAAGGTAGAAAAATGCCTCGTCAACAGGCGAAAAACATCGGCATTCTCGAGGAGCTCCCGGCAGGAGTACTGTGAAAGTCTTAAGGTCAACAAATAATGGCGTATCGCTTCTGGTGAACTGGCCAGAGTAAGCTTGTAGATGCAACTGTGGTAAAACGAGGAGCAAGTGGCAGGAGTAACTATGACTCTCTTAAGGTAGCCAAATGCCTCGTCAACAGGCGAATTCCAACGGCAAACTCGAGGAGCTCCCGGCAGGAGTACTGTGAAAGTCTTAAATTCAACAAATAATGGCGTATCGCTTCTGGTGAACTGGCCAGAGTAAGCTTGTAGATGCAACTGTGGTAAAACGATGAGCAAGTGGCAGGAGTAACTATGACTCTCTTAAGGTAGCCAAATGCCTCGTCAACAGGCGAATTCCAACGGCAAACTCGAGGAGCTCCCGGCAGGAGTACTGTGAAAGTCTTAAGGTCAACAAATAATGGCGTATCGCTTCTGGTGAACTGACCAGAGTAAGCTTGTAGATGCGACTGTGGTAAAACGAGGAGCAAGTGGCAGGAGTAACTATGACTCTCTTAAGGTAGCCAAATGCCTCGTCAACAGGCGAATTCCAACGGCAAACTCGAGGAGCTCCCGGCAGGAGTACTGTGAAAGTCTTAAGGTCAACAAATAATGGTGTATCGCTTCTGGTTAACTGGCCAGAGCAAGCTTGTACATGTGACTATTGTGAAACGGGGAGAAACTGGCAGGACTAACTATAACTCTCTTAAGGTAGCCAAATGCCTCGTCAACAGGCGAATTCCAACGGCAAACTCGAGGAGCTCCCGGCAGGAGTACTGTGAAAGTCTCAAGGCCGACAAATAATGACGTACCGCTTCAGGTGAACTGGGCCAGAGGAAGCTTGAAAATGTGGCTGTGGTTAACAGCGAGCATTTGGCAGGTGTAACAATGACTCTCTTAAGGTAGAAAAATGCCTCGTCAACAGGCGAAAAACATCGGCATTCTCGAGGAGCTCCCGGCAGGAGTACTGTGAAAGTCTTAAGGTCAACAAATAATGGCGTATCGCTTCTGGTGAACTAGCCAGAGTAAGCTTGTAGATGTGACTGTGGTAAAATGGGGAGCAAGTGGCAGGAGTAACTATGACTCTCTTAGGGTTGCCAAATGACTCGTCAAAAGGCGAATTACATCGGCAAACCCGAGGAGCTCCTGGCAGGAGTACTGTGAAAGTCTTAAATTCAACAAATAATGGCGTATCGCTTCTGGTGAACTGGCCAGAGTAAGCTTGTAGATGCAACTGTGGTAAAACGAGGAGCAAGTGGCAGGAGTAACTATGACTCTCTTAAGGTAGCCAAATGCCTCGTCAACAGGCGAATTCCAACGGCAAACTCGAGGAGCTCCCGGCAGGAGTACTGTGAAAGTCTTAAATTCAACAAATAATGGCGTATCGCTTCTGGTGAACTGGCCAGAGTAAGCTTGTAGATGCAACTGTGGTAAAACGAGGAGCAAGTGGCAGGAGTAACTATGACTCTCTTAAGGTAGCCAAATGCCTCGTCAACAGGCGAATTCCAACGGCAAACTCGAGGAGCTCCCGGCAGGAGTACTGTGAAAGTCTTAAATTCAACAAATAATGGCGTATCGCTTCTGGTGAACTGGCCAGAGTAAGCTTGTAGATGTGACTGTGGTAAAATGGGGAGCAAGTGGCAGGAGTAACTATGACTCTCTTAGGGTTGCCAAATGACTCGTCAAAAGGCGAATTACATCGGCAAACCCGAGGAGCTCCCGACAGGAGTACTGTGAAAGTCTTAAGGTCAACAAATAATGGTGTATCGCTTCTGGTTAACTGGCCAGAGCAAGCTTGTACATGTGACTATTGTGAAACGGGTAGAAACTGGCAGGACTAACTATAACTCTCTTAAGGTAGCCAAATGCCTCGTCAACAGGCGAATTCCAACGGCAAACTCGAGGAGCTCCCAGCAGGAGTACTGTGAAAGTCTTAAGGTCAACAAATAATGGCGTATCGCTTCTGGTGAACTGACCAGAGTAAGCTTGTAGATGCGACTGTGGTAAAACGAGGAGCAAGTGGCAGGAGTAACTATGACTCTCTTAAGGTAGCCAAATGCCTCGTCAACAGGCGAATTCCAATGGCAAACTCGAGGAGCTCCCGGCAGGAGTACTGTGAAAGTCTTAAGGTCAACAAATAATGGTGTATCGCTTCTGGTTAACTGGCCAGAGCAAGCTTGTACATGTGACTATTGTGAAACGGGGAGAAACTGGCAGGACTAACTATAACTCTCTTAAGGTAGCCAAATGCCTCGTCAACAGGCGAATTCCAACGGCAAACTCGAGGAGCTCCCGGCAGGAGTACTGTGAAAGTCTCAAGGCCGACAAATAATGACGTACCGCTTCAGGTGAACTGGGCCAGAGGAAGCTTGAAAATGTGGCTGTGGTTAACAGCGAGCATTTGGCAGGTGTAACAATGACTCTCTTAAGGTAGAAAAATGCCTCGTCAACAGGCGAAAAACATCGGCATTCTCGAGGAGCTCCCGGCAGGAGTACTGTGAAAGTCTTAAGGTCAACAAATAATGGCGTATCGCTTCTGGTGAACTAGCCAGAGTAAGCTTGTAGATGTGACTGTGGTAAAATGGGGAGCAAGTGGCAGGAGTAACTATGACTCTCTTAGGGTTGCCAAATGACTCGTCAAAAGGCGAATTACATCGGCAAACCCGAGGAGCTCCCGGCAGGAGTACTGTGAAAGTCTTAAATTCAACAAATAATGGCGTATCGCTTCTGGTGAACTGGCCAGAGTAAGCTTGTAGATGCAACTGTGGTAAAACGAGGGGCAAGTGGCAGGAGTAACTATGACTCTCTTAAGGTAGCCAAATGCCTCGTCAACAGGCGAATTCCAACGGCAAACTCGAGGAGCTCCCGGCAGGAGTACTGTGAAAGCCTTAAATTCAACAAATAATGGCGTATCGCTTCTGGTGAACTGGCCAGAGTAAGCTTGTAGATGCAACTGTGGTAAAACGAGGAGCAAGTGGCAGGAGTAACTATGACTCTCTTAAGGTAGCCAAATGCCTCGTCAACAGGCGAATTCCAACGGCAAACTCGAGGAGCTCCCGGCAGGAGTACTGTGAAAGTCTTAAGGTCAACAAATAATGGCGTATCGCTTCTGGTGAACTAGCCAGAGTAAGCTTGTAGATGTGACTGTGGTAAAATGGGGAGCAAGTGGCAGGAGTAACTATGACTCTCTTAGGGTTGCCAAATGACTCGTCAAAAGGCGAATTACATCGGCAAACCCGAGGAGCTCCCGGCAGGAGTACTGTGAAAGTCTTAAGGTCAACAAATAATGGTGTATCGCTTCTGGTTAACTGGCCAGAGCAAGCTTGTACATGTGACTATTGTGAAACGGGGAGAAACTGGCAGGACTAACTATAACTCTCTTAAGGTAGCCAAATGCCTCGTCAACAGGCGAATTCCAACGGCAAACTCGAGGAGCTCCCGGCAGGAGTACTGTGAAAGTCTCAAGGCCGACAAATAATGACGTACCGCTTCAGGTGAACTGGGCCAGAGGAAGCTTGAAAATGTGGCTGTGGTTAACAGCGAGCATTTGGCAGGTGTAACAATGACTCCCTTAAGGTAGAAAAATGCCTCGTCAACAGGCGAAAAACATCGGCATTCTCGAGGAGCTCCCGGCAGGAGTACTGTGAAAGTCTTAAGGTCAACAAATAATGGCGTATCGCTTCTGGTGAACTGGCCAGAGTAAGCTTGTAGATGCAACTGTGGTAAAACGAGGAGCAAGTGGCAGGAGTAACTATGACTCTCTTAAGGTAGCCAAATGCCTCGTCAACAGGCGAATTCCAACGGCAAACTCGAGGAGCTCCCGGCAGGAGTACTGTGAAAGTCTTAAATTCAACAAATAATGGCGTATCGCTTCTGGTGAACTGGCCAGAGTAAGCTTGTAGATGCAACTGTGGTAAAACGATGAGCAAGTGGCAGGAGTAACTATGACTCTCTTAAGGTAGCCAAATGCCTCGTCAACAGGCGAATTCCAACGGCAAACTCGAGGAGCTCCCGGCAGGAGTACTGTGAAAGTCTTAAGGTCAACAAATAATGGCGTATCGCTTCTGGTGAACTGACCAGAGTAAGCTTGTAGATGCGACTGTGGTAAAACGAGGAGCAAGTGGCAGGAGTAACTATGACTCTCTTAAGGTAGCCAAATGCCTCGTCAACAGGCGAATTCCAACGGCAAACTCGAGGAGCTCCCGGCAGGAGTACTGTGAAAGTCTTAAGGTCAACAAATAATGGTGTATCGCTTCTGGTTAACTGGCCAGAGCAAGCTTGTACATGTGACTATTGTGAAACGGGGAGAAACTGGCAGGACTAACTATAACTCTCTTAAGGTAGCCAAATGCCTCGTCAACAGGCGAATTCCAACGGCAAACTCGAGGAGCTCCCGGCAGGAGTACTGTGAAAGTCTCAAGGCCGACAAATAATGACGTACCGCTTCAGGTGAACTGGGCCAGAGGAAGCTTGAAAATGTGGCTGTGGTTAACAGCGAGCATTTGGCAGGTGTAACAATGACTCTCTTAAGGTAGAAAAATGCCTCGTCAACAGGCGAAAAACATCGGCATTCTCGAGGAGCTCCCGGCAGGAGTACTGTGAAAGTCTTAAGGTCAACAAATAATGGCGTATCGCTTCTGGTGAACTAGCCAGAGTAAGCTTGTAGATGTGACTGTGGTAAAATGGGGAGCAAGTGGCAGGAGTAACTATGACTCTCTTAGGGTTGCCAAATGACTCGTCAAAAGGCGAATTACATCGGCAAACCCGAGGAGCTCCCGGCAGGAGTACTGTGAAAGTCTTAAATTCAACAAATAATGGCGTATCGCTTCTGGTGAACTGGCCAGAGTAAGCTTGTAGATGCAACTGTGGTAAAACGAGGGGCAAGTGGCAGGAGTAACTATGACTCTCTTAAGGTAGCCAAATGCCTCGTCAACAGGCGAATTCCAACGGCAAACTCGAGGAGCTCCCGGCAGGAGTACTGTGAAAGCCTTAAATTCAACAAATAATGGCGTATCGCTTCTGGTGAACTGGCCAGAGTAAGCTTGTAGATGCAACTGTGGTAAAACGAGGAGCAAGTGGCAGGAGTAACTATGACTCTCTTAAGGTAGCCAAATGCCTCGTCAACAGGCGAATTCCAACGGCAAACTCGAGGAGCTCCCGGCAGGAGTACTGTGAAAGTCTTAAGGTCAACAAATAATGGCGTATCGCTTCTGGTGAACTAGCCAGAGTAAGCTTGTAGATGTGACTGTGGTAAAATGGGGAGCAAGTGGCAGGAGTAACTATGACTCTCTTAGGGTTGCCAAATGACTCGTCAAAAGGCGAATTACATCGGCAAACCCGAGGAGCTCCCGGCAGGAGTACTGTGAAAGTCTTAAGGTCAACAAATAATGGTGTATCGCTTCTGGTTAACTGGCCAGAGCAAGCTTGTACATGTGACTATTGTGAAACGGGGAGAAACTGGCAGGACTAACTATAACTCTCTTAAGGTAGCCAAATGCCTCGTCAACAGGCGAATTCCAACGGCAAACTCGAGGAGCTCCCGGCAGGAGTACTGTGAAAGTCTCAAGGCCGACAAATAATGACGTACCGCTTCAGGTGAACTGGGCCAGAGGAAGCTTGAAAATGTGGCTGTGGTTAACAGCGAGCATTTGGCAGGTGTAACAATGACTCCCTTAAGGTAGAAAAATGCCTCGTCAACAGGCGAAAAACATCGGCATTCTCGAGGAGCTCCCGGCAGGAGTACTGTGAAAGTCTTAAGGTCAACAAATAATGGCGTATCGCTTCTGGTGAACTGGCCAGAGTAAGCTTGTAGATGCAACTGTGGTAAAACGAGGAGCAAGTGGCAGGAGTAACTATGACTCTCTTAAGGTAGCCAAATGCCTCGTCAACAGGCGAATTCCAACGGCAAACTCGAGGAGCTCCCGGCAGGAGTACTGTGAAAGTCTTAAATTCAACAAATAATGGCGTATCGCTTCTGGTGAACTGGCCAGAGTAAGCTTGTAGATGCAACTGTGGTAAAACGATGAGCAAGTGGCAGGAGTAACTATGACTCTCTTAAGGTAGCCAAATGCCTCGTCAACAGGCGAATTCCAACGGCAAACTCGAGGAGCTCCCGGCAGGAGTACTGTGAAAGTCTTAAGGTCAACAAATAATGGCGTATCGCTTCTGGTGAACTGACCAGAGTAAGCTTGTAGATGCGACTGTGGTAAAACGAGGAGCAAGTGGCAGGAGTAACTATGACTCTCTTAAGGTAGCCAAATGCCTCGTCAACAGGCGAATTCCAACGGCAAACTCGAGGAGCTCCCGGCAGGAGTACTGTGAAAGTCTTAAGGTCAACAAATAATGGTGTATCGCTTCTGGTTAACTGGCCAGAGCAAGCTTGTACATGTGACTATTGTGAAACGGGGAGAAACTGGCAGGACTAACTATAACTCTCTTAAGGTAGCCAAATGCCTCGTCAACAGGCGAATTCCAACGGCAAACTCGAGGAGCTCCCGGCAGGAGTACTGTGAAAGTCTCAAGGCCGACAAATAATGACGTACCGCTTCAGGTGAACTGGGCCAGAGGAAGCTTGAAAATGTGGCTGTGGTTAACAGCGAGCATTTGGCAGGTGTAACAATGACTCTCTTAAGGTAGAAAAATGCCTCGTCAACAGGCGAAAAACATCGGCATTCTCGAGGAGCTCCCGGCAGGAGTACTGTGAAAGTCTTAAGGTCAACAAATAATGGCGTATCGCTTCTGGTGAACTAGCCAGAGTAAGCTTGTAGATGTGACTGTGGTAAAATGGGGAGCAAGTGGCAGGAGTAACTATGACTCTCTTAGGGTTGCCAAATGACTCGTCAAAAGGCGAATTACATCGGCAAACCCGAGGAGCTCCTGGCAGGAGTACTGTGAAAGTCTTAAATTCAACAAATAATGGCGTATCGCTTCTGGTGAACTGGCCAGAGTAAGCTTGTAGATGCAACTGTGGTAAAACGAGGAGCAAGTGGCAGGAGTAACTATGACTCTCTTAAGGTAGCCAAATGCCTCGTCAACAGGCGAATTCCAACGGCAAACTCGAGGAGCTCCCGGCAGGAGTACTGTGAAAGTCTTAAATTCAACAAATAATGGCGTATCGCTTCTGGTGAACTGGCCAGAGTAAGCTTGTAGATGCAACTGTGGTAAAACGAGGAGCAAGTGGCAGGAGTAACTATGACTCTCTTAAGGTAGCCAAATGCCTCGTCAACAGGCGAATTCCAACGGCAAACTCGAGGAGCTCCCGGCAGGAGTACTGTGAAAGTCTTAAGGTCAACAAATAATGGCGTATCGCTTCTGGTGAACTAGCCAGAGTAAGCTTGTAGATGTGACTGTGGTAAAATGGGGAGCAAGTGGCAGGAGTAACTATGACTCTCTTAGGGTTGCCAAATGACTCGTCAAAAGGCGAATTACATCGGCAAACCCGAGGAGCTCCCGACAGGAGTACTGTGAAAGTCTTAAGGTCAACAAATAATGGTGTATCGCTTCTGGTTAACTGGCCAGAGCAAGCTTGTACATGTGACTATTGTGAAACGGGTAGAAACTGGCAGGACTAACTATAACTCTCTTAAGGTAGCCAAATGCCTCGTCAACAGGCGAATTCCAACGGCAAACTCGAGGAGCTCCCAGCAGGAGTACTGTGAAAGTCTTAAGGTCAACAAATAATGGCGTATCGCTTCTGGTGAACTGACCAGAGTAAGCTTGTAGATGCGACTGTGGTAAAACGAGGAGCAAGTGGCAGGAGTAACTATGACTCTCTTAAGGTAGCCAAATGCCTCGTCAACAGGCGAATTCCAATGGCAAACTCGAGGAGATCCCGGCAGGAGTACTGTGAAAGTCTTAAGGTCAACAAATAATGGTGTATCGCTTCTGGTTAACTGGCCAGAGCAAGCTTGTACATGTGACTATTGTGAAACGGGGAGAAACTGGCAGGACTAACTATAACTCTCTTAAGGTAGCCAAATGCCTCGTCAACAGGCTAATTCCAACGGCAAACTCGAGGAGCTCCCGGCAGGAGTACTGTGAAAGTCTCAAGGCCGACAAATAATGACGTACCGCTTCAGGTGAACTGGGCCAGAGGAAGCTTGAAAATGTGGCTGTGGTTAACAGCGAGCATTTGGCAGGTGTAACAATGACTCTCTTAAGGTAGAAAAATGCCTCGTCAACAGGCGAAAAACATCGGCATTCTCGAGGAGCTCCCGGCAGGAGTACTGTGAAAGTCTTAAGGTCAACAAATAATGGCGTATCGCTTCTGGTGAACTGGCCAGAGTAAGCTTGTAGATGCAACTGTGGTAAAACGAGGAGCAAGTGGCAGGAGTAACTATGACTCTCTTAAGGTAGCCAAATGCCTCGTCAACAGGCGAATTCCAACGGCAAACTCGAGGAGCTCCCGGCAGGAGTACTGTGAAAGTCTTAAGGTCAACAAATAATGGCGTATCGCTTCTGGTGAACTGACCAGAGTAAGCTTGTAGATGCGACTGTGGTAAAACGAGGAGCAAGTGGCAGGAGTAACTATGACTCTCTTAAGGTAGCCAAATGCCTCGTCAACAGGCGAATTCCAACGGCAAACTCGAGGAGCTCCCGGCAGGAGTACTGTGAAAGTCTTAAGGTCAACAAATAATGGTGTATCGCTTCTGGTTAACTGGCCAGAGCAAGCTTGTACATGTGACTATTGTGAAACGGGGAGAAACTGGCAGGACTAACTATAACTCTCTTAAGGTAGCCAAATGCCTCGTCAACAGGCGAATTCCAACGGCAAACTCGAGGAGCTCCCGGCAGGAGTACTGTGAAAGTCTCAAGGCTGACAAATAATGACGTACCGCTTCAGGTGAACTGGGCCAGAGGAAGCTTGAAAATGTGGCTGTGGTTAACAGCGAGCATTTGGCAGGTGTAACAATGACTCTCTTAAGGTAGAAAAATGCCTCGTCAACAGGCGAAAAACATCGGCATTCTCGAGGAGCTCCCGGCAGGAGTACTGTGAAAGTCTTAAGGTCAACAAATAATGGCGTATCGCTTCTGGTGAACTAGCCAGAGTAAGCTTGTAGATGTGACTGTGGTAAAATGGGGAGCAAGTGGCAGGAGTAACTATGACTCTCTTAGGGTTGCCAAATGACTCGTCAAAAGGCGAATTACATCGGCAAACCCGAGGAGCTCCCGGCAGGAGTACTGTGAAAGTCTTAAATTCAACAAATAATGGCGTATCGCTTCTGGTGAACTGGCCAGAGTAAGCTTGTAGATGCAACTGTGGTAAAACGAGGAGCAAGTGGCAGGAGTAACTATGACTCTCTTAAGGTAGCCAAATGCCTCGTCAACAGGCGAATTCCAACGGCAAACTCGAGGAGCTCCCGGCAGGAGTACTGTGAAAGTCTTAAGGTCAACAAATAATGGCGTATCGCTTCTGGTGAACTGACCAGAGTAAGCTTGTAGATGCGACTGTGGTAAAACGAGGAGCAAGTGGCAGGAGTAACTATGACTCTCTTAAGGTAGCCAAATGCCTCGTCAACAGGCGAATTCCAACGGCAAACTCGAGGAGCTCCCGGCAGGAGTACTGTGAAACTCTTAAGGTCAACAAATAATGGTGTATCGCTTCTGGTTAACTGGCCAGAGCAAGCTTGTACATGTGACTATTGTGAAACGGGGAGAAACTGGCAGGACTAACTATAACTCTCTTAAGGTAGCCAAATGCCTCGTCAACAGGCGAATTCCAACGGCAAACTCGAGGAGCTCCCGGCAGGAGTACTGTGAAAGTCTCAAGGCCGACAAATAATGACGTACCGCTTCAGGTGAACTGGGCCAGAGGAAGCTTGAAAATGTGGCTGTGGTTAACAGCGAGCATTTGGCAGGTGTAACAATGACTCTCTTAAGGTAGAAAAATGCCTCGTCAACAGGCGAAAAACATCGGCATTCTCGAGGAGCTCCCGGCAGGAGTACTGTGAAAGTCTTAAGGTCAACAAATAATGGCGTATCGCTTCTGGTGAACTAGCCAGAGTAAGCTTGTAGATGTGACTGTGGTAAAATGGGGAGCAAGTGGCAGGAGTAACTATGACTCTCTTAGGGTTGCCAAATGACTCGTCAAAAGGCGAATTACATCGGCAAACCCGAGGAGCTCCCGGCAGGAGTACTGTGAAAGTCTTAAATTCAACAAATAATGGCGTATCGCTTCTGGTGAACTGGCCAGAGTAAGCTTGTAGATGCAACTGTGGTAAAACGAGGGGCAAGTGGCAGGAGTAACTATGACTCTCTTAAGGTAGCCAAATGCCTCGTCAACAGGCGAATTCCAACGGCAAACTCGAGGAGCTCCCGGCAGGAGTACTGTGAAAGCCTTAAATTCAACAAATAATGGCGTATCGCTTCTGGTGAACTGGCCAGAGTAAGCTTGTAGATGCAACTGTGGTAAAACGAGGAGCAAGTGGCAGGAGTAACTATGACTCTCTTAAGGTAGCCAAATGCCTCGTCAACAGGCGAATTCCAACGGCAAACTCGAGGAGCTCCCGGCAGGAGTACTGTGAAAGTCTTAAGGTCAACAAATAATGGCGTATCGCTTCTGGTGAACTAGCCAGAGTAAGCTTGTAGATGTGACTGTGGTAAAATGGGGAGCAAGTGGCAGGAGTAACTATGACTCTCTTAGGGTTGCCAAATGACTCGTCAAAAGGCGAATTACATCGGCAAACCCGAGGAGCTCCCGGCAGGAGTACTGTGAAAGTCTTAAGGTCAACAAATAATGGTGTATCGCTTCTGGTTAACTGGCCAGAGCAAGCTTGTACATGTGACTATTGTGAAACGGGGAGAAACTGGCAGGACTAACTATAACTCTCTTAAGGTAGCCAAATGCCTCGTCAACAGGCGAATTCCAACGGCAAACTCGAGGAGCTCCCGGCAGGAGTACTGTGAAAGTCTCAAGGCCGACAAATAATGACGTACCGCTTCAGGTGAACTGGGCCAGAGGAAGCTTGAAAATGTGGCTGTGGTTAACAGCGAGCATTTGGCAGGTGTAACAATGACTCCCTTAAGGTAGAAAAATGCCTCGTCAACAGGCGAAAAACATCGGCATTCTCGAGGAGCTCCCGGCAGGAGTACTGTGAAAGTCTTAAGGTCAACAAATAATGGCGTATCGCTTCTGGTGAACTGGCCAGAGTAAGCTTGTAGATGCAACTGTGGTAAAACGAGGAGCAAGTGGCAGGAGTAACTATGACTCTCTTAAGGTAGCCAAATGCCTCGTCAACAGGCGAATTCCAACGGCAAACTCGAGGAGCTCCCGGCAGGAGTACTGTGAAAGTCTTAAATTCAACAAATAATGGCGTATCGCTTCTGGTGAACTGGCCAGAGTAAGCTTGTAGATGCAACTGTGGTAAAACGATGAGCAAGTGGCAGGAGTAACTATGACTCTCTTAAGGTAGCCAAATGCCTCGTCAACAGGCGAATTCCAACGGCAAACTCGAGGAGCTCCCGGCAGGAGTACTGTGAAAGTCTTAAGGTCAACAAATAATGGCGTATCGCTTCTGGTGAACTGACCAGAGTAAGCTTGTAGATGCGACTGTGGTAAAACGAGGAGCAAGTGGCAGGAGTAACTATGACTCTCTTAAGGTAGCCAAATGCCTCGTCAACAGGCGAATTCCAACGGCAAACTCGAGGAGCTCCCGGCAGGAGTACTGTGAAAGTCTTAAGGTCAACAAATAATGGTGTATCGCTTCTGGTTAACTGGCCAGAGCAAGCTTGTACATGTGACTATTGTGAAACGGGGAGAAACTGGCAGGACTAACTATAACTCTCTTAAGGTAGCCAAATGCCTCGTCAACAGGCGAATTCCAACGGCAAACTCGAGGAGCTCCCGGCAGGAGTACTGTGAAAGTCTCAAGGCCGACAAATAATGACGTACCGCTTCAGGTGAACTGGGCCAGAGGAAGCTTGAAAATGTGGCTGTGGTTAACAGCGAGCATTTGGCAGGTGTAACAATGACTCTCTTAAGGTAGAAAAATGCCTCGTCAACAGGCGAAAAACATCGGCATTCTCGAGGAGCTCCCGGCAGGAGTACTGTGAAAGTCTTAAGGTCAACAAATAATGGCGTATCGCTTCTGGTGAACTAGCCAGAGTAAGCTTGTAGATGTGACTGTGGTAAAATGGGGAGCAAGTGGCAGGAGTAACTATGACTCTCTTAGGGTTGCCAAATGACTCGTCAAAAGGCGAATTACATCGGCAAACCCGAGGAGCTCCTGGCAGGAGTACTGTGAAAGTCTTAAATTCAACAAATAATGGCGTATCGCTTCTGGTGAACTGGCCAGAGTAAGCTTGTAGATGCAACTGTGGTAAAACGAGGAGCAAGTGGCAGGAGTAACTATGACTCTCTTAAGGTAGCCAAATGCCTCGTCAACAGGCGAATTCCAACGGCAAACTCGAGGAGCTCCCGGCAGGAGTACTGTGAAAGTCTTAAATTCAACAAATAATGGCGTATCGCTTCTGGTGAACTGGCCAGAGTAAGCTTGTAGATGCAACTGTGGTAAAACGAGGAGCAAGTGGCAGGAGTAACTATGACTCTCTTAAGGTAGCCAAATGCCTCGTCAACAGGCGAATTCCAACGGCAAACTCGAGGAGCTCCCGGCAGGAGTACTGTGAAAGTCTTAAGGTCAACAAATAATGGCGTATCGCTTCTGGTGAACTAGCCAGAGTAAGCTTGTAGATGTGACTGTGGTAAAATGGGGAGCAAGTGGCAGGAGTAACTATGACTCTCTTAGGGTTGCCAAATGACTCGTCAAAAGGCGAATTACATCGGCAAACCCGAGGAGCTCCCGACAGGAGTACTGTGAAAGTCTTAAGGTCAACAAATAATGGTGTATCGCTTCTGGTTAACTGGCCAGAGCAAGCTTGTACATGTGACTATTGTGAAACGGGTAGAAACTGGCAGGACTAACTATAACTCTCTTAAGGTAGCCAAATGCCTCGTCAACAGGCGAATTCCAACGGCAAACTCGAGGAGCTCCCAGCAGGAGTACTGTGAAAGTCTTAAGGTCAACAAATAATGGCGTATCGCTTCTGGTGAACTGACCAGAGTAAGCTTGTAGATGCGACTGTGGTAAAACGAGGAGCAAGTGGCAGGAGTAACTATGACTCTCTTAAGGTAGCCAAATGCCTCGTCAACAGGCGAATTCCAATGGCAAACTCGAGGAGATCCCGGCAGGAGTACTGTGAAAGTCTTAAGGTCAACAAATAATGGTGTATCGCTTCTGGTTAACTGGCCAGAGCAAGCTTGTACATGTGACTATTGTGAAACGGGGAGAAACTGGCAGGACTAACTATAACTCTCTTAAGGTAGCCAAATGCCTCGTCAACAGGCTAATTCCAACGGCAAACTCGAGGAGCTCCCGGCAGGAGTACTGTGAAAGTCTCAAGGCCGACAAATAATGACGTACCGCTTCAGGTGAACTGGGCCAGAGGAAGCTTGAAAATGTGGCTGTGGTTAACAGCGAGCATTTGGCAGGTGTAACAATGACTCTCTTAAGGTAGAAAAATGCCTCGTCAACAGGCGAAAAACATCGGCATTCTCGAGGAGCTCCCGGCAGGAGTACTGTGAAAGTCTTAAGGTCAACAAATAATGGCGTATCGCTTCTGGTGAACTGGCCAGAGTAAGCTTGTAGATGCAACTGTGGTAAAACGAGGAGCAAGTGGCAGGAGTAACTATGACTCTCTTAAGGTAGCCAAATGCCTCGTCAACAGGCGAATTCCAACGGCAAACTCGAGGAGCTCCCGGCAGGAGTACTGTGAAAGTCTTAAGGTCAACAAATAATGGCGTATCGCTTCTGGTGAACTGACCAGAGTAAGCTTGTAGATGCGACTGTGGTAAAACGAGGAGCAAGTGGCAGGAGTAACTATGACTCTCTTAAGGTAGCCAAATGCCTCGTCAACAGGCGAATTCCAACGGCAAACTCGAGGAGCTCCCGGCAGGAGTACTGTGAAAGTCTTAAGGTCAACAAATAATGGTGTATCGCTTCTGGTTAACTGGCCAGAGCAAGCTTGTACATGTGACTATTGTGAAACGGGGAGAAACTGGCAGGACTAACTATAACTCTCTTAAGGTAGCCAAATGCCTCGTCAACAGGCGAATTCCAACGGCAAACTCGAGGAGCTCCCGGCAGGAGTACTGTGAAAGTCTCAAGGCTGACAAATAATGACGTACCGCTTCAGGTGAACTGGGCCAGAGGAAGCTTGAAAATGTGGCTGTGGTTAACAGCGAGCATTTGGCAGGTGTAACAATGACTCTCTTAAGGTAGAAAAATGCCTCGTCAACAGGCGAAAAACATCGGCATTCTCGAGGAGCTCCCGGCAGGAGTACTGTGAAAGTCTTAAGGTCAACAAATAATGGCGTATCGCTTCTGGTGAACTAGCCAGAGTAAGCTTGTAGATGTGACTGTGGTAAAATGGGGAGCAAGTGGCAGGAGTAACTATGACTCTCTTAGGGTTGCCAAATGACTCGTCAAAAGGCGAATTACATCGGCAAACCCGAGGAGCTCCCGGCAGGAGTACTGTGAAAGTCTTAAATTCAACAAATAATGGCGTATCGCTTCTGGTGAACTGGCCAGAGTAAGCTTGTAGATGCAACTGTGGTAAAACGAGGAGCAAGTGGCAGGAGTAACTATGACTCTCTTAAGGTAGCCAAATGCCTCGTCAACAGGCGAATTCCAACGGCAAACTCGAGGAGCTCCCGGCAGGAGTACTGTGAAAGTCTTAAGGTCAACAAATAATGGCGTATCGCTTCTGGTGAACTGACCAGAGTAAGCTTGTAGATGCGACTGTGGTAAAACGAGGAGCAAGTGGCAGGAGTAACTATGACTCTCTTAAGGTAGCCAAATGCCTCGTCAACAGGCGAATTCCAACGGCAAACTCGAGGAGCTCCCGGCAGGAGTACTGTGAAACTCTTAAGGTCAACAAATAATGGTGTATCGCTTCTGGTTAACTGGCCAGAGCAAGCTTGTACATGTGACTATTGTGAAACGGGGAGAAACTGGCAGGACTAACTATAACTCTCTTAAGGTAGCCAAATGCCTCGTCAACAGGCGAATTCCAACGGCAAACTCGAGGAGCTCCCGGCAGGAGTACTGTGAAAGTCTCAAGGCCGACAAATAATGACGTACCGCTTCAGGTGAACTGGGCCAGAGGAAGCTTGAAAATGTGGCTGTGGTTAACAGCGAGCATTTGGCAGGTGTAACAATGACTCTCTTAAGGTAGAAAAATGCCTCGTCAACAGGCGAAAAACATCGGCATTCTCGAGGAGCTCCCGGCAGGAGTACTGTGAAAGTCTTAAGGTCAACAAATAATGGCGTATCGCTTCTGGTGAACTAGCCAGAGTAAGCTTGTAGATGTGACTGTGGTAAAATGGGGAGCAAGTGGCAGGAGTAACTATGACTCTCTTAGGGTTGCCAAATGACTCGTCAAAAGGCGAATTACATCGGCAAACCCGAGGAGCTCCCGGCAGGAGTACTGTGAAAGTCTTAAATTCAACAAATAATGGCGTATCGCTTCTGGTGAACTGGCCAGAGTAAGCTTGTAGATGCAACTGTGGTAAAACGAGGAGCAAGTGGCAGGAGTAACTATGACTCTCTTAAGGTAGCCAAATGCCTCGTCAACAGGCGAATTCCAACGGCAAACTCGAGGAGCTCCCGGCAGGAGTACTGTGAAAGCCTTAAATTCAACAAATAATGGCGTATCGCTTCTGGTGAACTGGCCAGAGTAAGCTTGTAGATGCAACTGTGGTAAAACGAGGAGCAAGTGGCAGGAGTAACTATGACTCTCTTAAGGTAGCCAAATGCCTCGTCAACAGGCGAATTCCAACGGCAAACTCGAGGAGCTCCCGGCAGGAGTACTGTGAAAGTCTTAAGGTCAACAAATAATGGCGTATCGCTTCTGGTGAACTAGCCAGAGTAAGCTTGTAGATGTGACTGTGGTAAAATGGGGAGCAAGTGGCAGGAGTAACTATGACTCTCTTAGGGTTGCCAAATGACTCGTCAAAAGGCGAATTACATCGGCAAACCCGAGGAGCTCCCGGCAGGAGTACTGTGAAAGTCTTAAGGTCAACAAATAATGGTGTATCGCTTCTGGTTAACTGGCCAGAGCAAGCTTGTACATGTGACTATTGTGAAACGGGGAGAAACTGGCAGGACTAACTATAACTCTCTTAAGGTAGCCAAATGCCTCGTCAACAGGCGAATTCCAACGGCAAACTCGAGGAGCTCCCGGCAGGAGTACTGTGAAAGTCTCAAGGCCGACAAATAATGACGTACCGCTTCAGGTGAACTGGGCCAGAGGAAGCTTGAAAATGTGGCTGTGGTTAACAGCGAGCATTTGGCAGGTGTAACAATGACTCCCTTAAGGTAGAAAAATGCCTCGTCAACAGGCGAAAAACATCGGCATTCTCGAGGAGCTCCCGGCAGGAGTACTGTGAAAGTCTTAAGGTCAACAAATAATGGCGTATCGCTTCTGGTGAACTGGCCAGAGTAAGCTTGTAGATGCAACTGTGGTAAAACGAGGAGCAAGTGGCAGGAGTAACTATGACTCTCTTAAGGTAGCCAAATGCCTCGTCAACAGGCGAATTCCAACGGCAAACTCGAGGAGCTCCCGGCAGGAGTACTGTGAAAGTCTTAAATTCAACAAATAATGGCGTATCGCTTCTGGTGAACTGGCCAGAGTAAGCTTGTAGATGCAACTGTGGTAAAACGAGGAGCAAGTGGCAGGAGTAACTATGACTCTCTTAAGGTAGCCAAATGCCTCGTCAACAGGCGAATTCCATTGGCAAACTCGAGGAGCTCCCGGCAGGAGTACTGTGAAAGTCTTAAGGTCAACAAATAATGGCGTATCGCTTCTGGTGAACTGACCAGAGTAAGCTTGTAGATGCGACTGTGGTAAAACGAGGAGCAAGTGGCAGGAGTAACTATGACTCTCTTAAGGTAGCCAAATGCCTCGTCAACAGGCGAATTCCAACGGCAAACTCGAGGAGCTCCCGGCAGGAGTACTGTGAAAGTCTTAAGGTCAACAAATAATGGTGTATCGCTTCTGGTTAACTGGCCAGAGCAAGCTTGTACATGTGACTATTGTGAAACGGGGAGAAACTGGCAGGACTAACTATAACTCTCTTAAGGTAGCCAAATGCCTCGTCAACAGGCGAATTCCAACGGCAAACTCGAGGAGCTCCCGGCAGGAGTACTGTGAAAGTCTCAAGGCCGACAAATAATGACGTACCGCTTCAGGTGAACTGGGCCAGAGGAAGCTTGAAAATGTGGCTGTGGTTAACAGCGAGCATTTGGCAGGTGTAACAATGACTCTCTTAAGGTAGAAAAATGCCTCGTCAACAGGCGAAAAACATCGGCATTCTCGAGGAGCTCCCGGCAGGAGTACTGTGAAAGTCTTAAGGTCAACAAATAATGGCGTATCGCTTCTGGTGAACTAGCCAGAGTAAGCTTGTAGATGTGACTGTGGTAAAATGGGGAGCAAGTGGCAGGAGTAACTATGACTCTCTTAGGGTTGCCAAATGACTCGTCAAAAGGCGAATTACATCGGCAAACCCGAGGAGCTCCCGGCAGGAGTACTGTGAAAGTCTTAAATTCTACAAATAATGGCGTATCGCTTCTGGTGAACTGGCCAGAGTAAGCTTGTAGATGCAACTGTGGTAAAACGAGGAGCAAGTGGCAGGAGTAACTATGACTCTCTTAAGGTAGCCAAATGCCTCGTCAACAGGCGAATTCCAACGGCAAACTCGAGGAGCTCCCGGCAGGAGTACTGTGAAAGTCTTAAATTCAACAAATAATGGCGTATCGCTTCTGGTGAACTGGCCAGAGTAAGCTTGTAGATGCAACTGTGGTAAAACGAGGAGCAAGTGGCAGGAGTAACTATGACTCTCTTAAGGTAGCCAAATGCCTCGTCAACAGGCGAATTCCAACGGCAAACTCGAGGAGCTCCCGGCAGGAGTACTGTGAAAGTCTTAAGGTCAACAAATAATGGCGTATCGCTTCTGGTGAACTGACCAGAGTAAGCTTGTAGATGCGACTGTGGTAAAACGAGGAGCAAGTGGCAGGAGTAACTATGACTCTCTTAAGGTAGTCAAATGCCTCGTCAACAGGCGAATTCCAACGGCAAACTCGAGGAGCTCCCGGCAGGAGTACTGTGAAAGTCTTAAGGTCAACAAATAATGGTGTATCGCTTCTGGTTAACTGGCCAGAGCAAGCTTGTACATGTGACTATTGTGAAACGGGGAGAAACTGGCAGGACTAACTATAACTCTCTTAAGGTAGCCAAATGCCTCGTCAACAGGCGAATTCCAACGGCAAACTCGAGGAGCTCCCGGCAGGAGTACTGTGAAAGTCTCAAGGCCGACAAATAATGACGTACCGCTTCAGGTGAACTGGGCCAGAGGAAGCTTGAAAATGTGGCTGTGGTTAACAGCGAGCATTTGGCAGGTGTAACAATGACTCTCTTAAGGTAGAAAAATGCCTCGTCAACAGGCGAAAAACATCGGCATTCTCGAGGAGCTCCCGGCAGGAGTACTGTGAAAGTCTTAAGGTCAACAAATAATGGCGTATCGCTTCTGGTGAACTAGCCAGAGTAAGCTTGTAGATGTGACTGTGGTAAAATGGGGAGCAAGTGGCAGGAGTAACTATGACTCTCTTAGGGTTGCCAAATGACTCGTCAAAAGGCGAATTACATCGGCAAACCCGAGGAGCTCCCGGCAGGAGTACTGTGAAAGTCTTAAATTCAACAAATAATGGCGTATCGCTTCTGGTGAACTGGCCAGAGTAAGCTTGTAGATGCAACTGTGGTAAAACGAGGAGCAAGTGGCAGGAGTAACTATGACTCTCTTAAGGTAGCCAAATGCCTCGTCAACAGGCGAATTCCAACGGCAAACTCGAGGAGCTCCCGGCAGGAGTACTGTGAAAGTCTTAAGGTCAACAAATAATGGCGTATCGCTTCTGGTGAACTAGCCAGAGTAAGCTTGTAGATGTGACTGTGGTAAAATGGGGAGCAAGTGGCAGGAGTAACTATGACTCTCTTAGGGTTGCCAAATGTCTCGTCAACAGGCGAATTCCAACGGCAAACTCGAGGAGCTCCCGGCAGGAGTACTGTGAAAGTCTTAAGGTCAACAAATAATGGCGTATCGCTTCTGGTGAACTGACCAGAGTAAGCTTGTAGATGCGACTGTGGTAAAACGAGGAGCAAGTGGCAGGAGTAACTATGACTCTCTTAAGGTAGCCAAATGCCTCGTCAACAGGCGAATTCCAACGGCAAACTCGAGGAGCTCCCGGCAGGAGTACTGTGAAAGTCTTAAGGTCAACAAATAATGGCGTATCGCTTCTGGTGAACTAGCCAGAGTAAGCTTGTAGATGTGACTGTGGTAAAATGGGGAGCAAGTGGCAGGAGTAACTATGACTCTCTTAGGGTTGCCAAATGACTCGTCAAAAGGCGAATTACATCGGCAAACCCGAGGAGCTCCCGGCAGGAGTACTGTGAAAGTCTTAAGGTCAACAAATAATGGTGTATCGCTTCTGGTTAACTGGCCAGAGCAAGCTTGTACATGTGACTATTGTGAAACGGGGAGAAACTGGCAGGACTAACTATAACTCTCTTAAGGTAGCCAAATGCCTCGTCAACAGGCGAATTCCAACGGCAAACTCGAGGAGCTCCCGGCAGGAGTACTGTGAAAGTCTCAAGGCCGACAAATAATGACGTACCGCTTCAGGTGAACTGGGCCAGAGGAAGCTTGAAAATGTGGCTGTGGTTAACAGCGAGCATTTGGCAGGTGTAACAATGACTCCCTTAAGGTAGAAAAATGCCTCGTCAACAGGCGAAAAACATCGGCATTCTCGAGGAGCTCCCGGCAGGAGTACTGTGAAAGTCTTAAGGTCAACAAATAATGGCGTATCGCTTCTGGTGAACTGGCCAGAGTAAGCTTGTAGATGCAACTGTGGTAAAACGAGGAGCAAGTGGCAGGAGTAACTATGACTCTCTTAAGGTAGCCAAATGCCTCGTCAACAGGCGAATTCCAACGGCAAACTCGAGGAGCTCCCGGCAGGAGTACTGTGAAAGTCTTAAATTCAACAAATAATGGCGTATCGCTTCTGGTGAACTGGCCAGAGTAAGCTTGTAGATGCAACTGTGGTAAAACGAGGAGCAAGTGGCAGGAGTAACTATGACTCTCTTAAGGTAGCCAAATGCCTCGTCAACAGGCGAATTCCAACGGCAAACTCGAGGAGCTCCCGGCAGGAGTACTGTGAAAGTCTTAAGGTCAACAAATAATGGCGTATCGCTTCTGGTGAACTGACCAGAGTAAGCTTGTAGATGCGACTGTGGTAAAACGAGGAGCAAGTGGCAGGAGTAACTATGACTCTCTTAAGGTAGCCAAATGCCTCGTCAACAGGCGAATTCCAACGGCAAACTCGAGGAGCTCCCGGCAGGAGTACTGTGAAAGTCTTAAGGTCAACAAATAATGGTGTATCGCTTCTGGTTAACTGGCCAGAGCAAGCTTGTACATGTGACTATTGTGAAACGGGGAGAAACTGGCAGGACTAACTATAACTCTCTTAAGGTAGCCAAATGCCTCGTCAACAGGCGAATTCCAACGGCAAACTCGAGGAGCTCCCGGCAGGAGTACTGTGAAAGTCTCAAGGCCGACAAATAATGACGTACCGCTTCAGGTGAACTGGGCCAGAGGAAGCTTGAAAATGTGGCTGTGGTTAACAGCGAGCATTTGGCAGGTGTAACAATGACTCTCTTAAGGTAGAAAAATGCCTCGTCAACAGGCGAAAAACATCGGCATTCTCGAGGAGCTCCCGGCAGGAGTACTGTGAAAGTCTTAAGGTCAACAAATAATGGCGTATCGCTTCTGGTGAACTAGCCAGAGTAAGCTTGTAGATGTGACTGTGGTAAAATGGGGAGCAAGTGGCAGGAGTAACTATGACTCTCTTAGGGTTGCCAAATGACTCGTCAAAAGGCGAATTACATCGGCAAACCCGAGGAGCTCCCGGCAGGAGTACTGTGAAAGTCTTAAATTCTACAAATAATGGCGTATCGCTTCTGGTGAACTGGCCAGAGTAAGCTTGTAGATGCAACTGTGGTAAAACGAGGAGCAAGTGGCAGGAGTAACTATGACTCTCTTAAGGTAGCCAAATGCCTCGTCAACAGGCGAATTCCAACGGCAAACTCGAGGAGCTCCCGGCAGGAGTACTGTGAAAGTCTTAAATTCAACAAATAATGGCGTATCGCTTCTGGTGAACTGGCCAGAGTAAGCTTGTAGATGCAACTGTGGTAAAACGAGGAGCAAGTGGCAGGAGTAACTATGACTCTCTTAAGGTAGCCAAATGCCTCGTCAACAGGCGAATTCCAACGGCAAACTCGAGGAGCTCCCGGCAGGAGTACTGTGAAAGTCTTAAGGTCAACAAATAATGGCGTATCGCTTCTGGTGAACTGACCAGAGTAAGCTTGTAGATGCGACTGTGGTAAAACGAGGAGCAAGTGGCAGGAGTAACTATGACTCTCTTAAGGTAGTCAAATGCCTCGTCAACAGGCGAATTCCAACGGCAAACTCGAGGAGCTCCCGGCAGGAGTACTGTGAAAGTCTTAAGGTCAACAAATAATGGTGTATCGCTTCTGGTTAACTGGCCAGAGCAAGCTTGTACATGTGACTATTGTGAAACGGGGAGAAACTGGCAGGACTAACTATAACTCTCTTAAGGTAGCCAAATGCCTCGTCAACAGGCGAATTCCAACGGCAAACTCGAGGAGCTCCCGGCAGGAGTACTGTGAAAGTCTCAAGGCCGACAAATAATGACGTACCGCTTCAGGTGAACTGGGCCAGAGGAAGCTTGAAAATGTGGCTGTGGTTAACAGCGAGCATTTGGCAGGTGTAACAATGACTCTCTTAAGGTAGAAAAATGCCTCGTCAACAGGCGAAAAACATCGGCATTCTCGAGGAGCTCCCGGCAGGAGTACTGTGAAAGTCTTAAGGTCAACAAATAATGGCGTATCGCTTCTGGTGAACTAGCCAGAGTAAGCTTGTAGATGTGACTGTGGTAAAATGGGGAGCAAGTGGCAGGAGTAACTATGACTCTCTTAGGGTTGCCAAATGACTCGTCAAAAGGCGAATTACATCGGCAAACCCGAGGAGCTCCCGGCAGGAGTACTGTGAAAGTCTTAAATTCAACAAATAATGGCGTATCGCTTCTGGTGAACTGGCCAGAGTAAGCTTGTAGATGCAACTGTGGTAAAACGAGGAGCAAGTGGCAGGAGTAACTATGACTCTCTTAAGGTAGCCAAATGCCTCGTCAACAGGCGAATTCCAACGGCAAACTCGAGGAGCTCCCGGCAGGAGTACTGTGAAAGTCTTAAGGTCAACAAATAATGGCGTATCGCTTCTGGTGAACTAGCCAGAGTAAGCTTGTAGATGTGACTGTGGTAAAATGGGGAGCAAGTGGCAGGAGTAACTATGACTCTCTTAGGGTTGCCAAATGTCTCGTCAACAGGCGAATTCCAACGGCAAACTCGAGGAGCTCCCGGCAGGAGTACTGTGAAAGTCTTAAGGTCAACAAATAATGGCGTATCGCTTCTGGTGAACTGACCAGAGTAAGCTTGTAGATGCGACTGTGGTAAAACGAGGAGCAAGTGGCAGGAGTAACTATGACTCTCTTAAGGTAGCCAAATGCCTCGTCAACAGGCGAATTCCAACGGCAAACTCGAGGAGCTCCCGGCAGGAGTACTGTGAAAGTCTTAAGGTCAACAAATAATGGTGTATCGCTTCTGGTTAACTGGCCAGAGCAAGCTTGTACATGTGACTATTGTGAAACGGGGAGAAACTGGCAGGACTAACTATAACTCTCTTAAGGTAGCCAAATGCCTCGTCAACAGGCGAATTCCAACGGCAAACTCGAGGAGCTCCCGGCAGGAGTACTGTGAAAGTCTCAAGGCCGACAAATAATGACGTACCGCTTCAGGTGAACTGGGCCAGAGGAAGCTTGAAAATGTGGCTGTGGTTAACAGCGAGCATTTGGCAGGTGTAACAATGACTCTCTTAAGGTAGAAAAATGCCTCGTCAACAGGCGAAAAACATCGGCATTCTCGAGGAGCTCCCGGCAGGAGTACTGTGAAAGTCTTAAGGTCAACAAATAATGGCGTATCGCTTCTGGTGAACTAGCCAGAGTAAGCTTGTAGATGTGACTGTGGTAAAATGGGGAGCAAGTGGCAGGAGTAACTATGACTCTCTTAGGGTTGCCAAATGACTCGTCAAAAGGCGAATTACATCGGCAAACCCGAGGAGCTCCCGGCAGGAGTACTGTGAAAGTCTTAAGGTCAACAAATAATGGTGTATCGCTTCTGGTTAACTGGCCAGAGCAAGCTTGTACATGTGACTATTGTGAAACGGGGAGAAACTGGCAGGACTAACTATAACTCTCTTAAGGTAGCCAAATGCCTCGTCAACAGGCGAATTCCAACGGCAAACTCGAGGAGCTCCCGGCAGGAGTACTGTGAAAGTCTCAAGGCCGACAAATAATGACGTACCGCTTCAGGTGAACTGGGCCAGAGGAAGCTTGAAAATGTGGCTGTGGTTAACAGCGAGCATTTGGCAGGTGTAACAATGACTCTCTTAAGGTAGAAAAATGCCTCGTCAACAGGCGAAAAACATCGGCATTCTCGAGGAGCTCCCGGCAGGAGTACTGTGAAAGTCTTAAGGTCAACAAATAATGGCGTATCGCTTCTGGTGAACTAGCCAGAGTAAGCTTGTAGATGTGACTGTGGTAAAATGGGGAGCAAGTGGCAGGAGTAACTATGACTCTCTTAGGGTTGCCAAATGACTCGTCAAAAGGCGAATTACATCGGCAAACCCGAGGAGCTCCCGGCAGGAGTACTGTGAAAGTCTTAAATTCAACAAATAATGGCGTATCGCTTCTGGTGAACTGGCCAGAGTAAGCTTGTAGATGCAACTGTGGTAAAACGAGGAGCAAGTGGCAGGAGTAACTATGACTCTCTTAAGGTAGCCAAATGCCTCGTCAACAGGCGAATTCCAACGGCAAACTCGAGGAGCTCCCGGCAGGAGTACTGTGAAAGTCTTAAATTCAACAAATAATGGCGTATCGCTTCTGGTGAACTGGCCAGAGTAAGCTTGTAGATGCAACTGTGGTAAAACGAGGAGCAAGTGGCAGGAGTAACTATGACTCTCTTAAGGTAGCCAAATGCCTCGTCAACAGGCGAATTCCAACGGCAAACTCGAGGAGCTCCCGGCAGGAGTACTGTGAAAGTCTTAAGGTCAACAAATAATGGCGTATCGCTTCTGGTGAACTAGCCAGAGTAAGCTTGTAGATGTGACTGTGGTAAAATGGGGAGCAAGTGGCAGGAGTAACTATGACTCTCTTAGGGTTGCCAAATGACTCGTCAAAAGGCGAATTACATCGGCAAACCCGAGGAGCTCCCGGCAGGAGTACTGTGAAAGTCTTAAGGTCAACAAATAATGGTGTATCGCTTCTGGTTAACTGGCCAGAGCAAGCTTGTACATGTGACTATTGTGAAACGGGGAGAAACTGGCAGGACTAACTATAACTCTCTTAAGGTAGCCAAATGCCTCGTCAACAGGCGAATTCCAACGGCAAACTCGAGGAGCTCCCGGCAGGAGTACTGTGAAAGTCTCAAGGCCGACAAATAATGACGTACCGCTTCAGGTGAACTGGGCCAGAGGAAGCTTGAAAATGTGGCTGTGGTTAACAGCGAGCATTTGGCAGGTGTAACAATGACTCTCTTAAGGTAGAAAAATGCCTCGTCAACAGGCGAAAAACATCGGCATTCTCGAGGAGCTCCCGGCAGGAGTACTGTGAAAGTCTTAAGGTCAACAAATAATGGCGTATCGCTTCTGGTGAACTAGCCAGAGTAAGCTTGTAGATGTGACTGTGGTAAAATGGGGAGCAAGTGGCAGGAGTAACTATGACTCTCTTAGGGTTGCCAAATGACTCGTCAAAAGGCGAATTACATCGGCAAACCCGAGGAGCTCCCGGCAGGAGTACTGTGAAAGTCTTAAATTCAACAAATAATGGCGTATCGCTTCTGGTGAACTGGCCAGAGTAAGCTTGTAGATGCAACTGTGGTAAAACGAGGAGCAAGTGGCAGGAGTAACTATGACTCTCTTAAGGTAGCCAAATGCCTCGTCAACAGGCGAATTCCAACGGCAAACTCGAGGAGCTCCCGGCAGGAGTACTGTGAAAGTCTTAAATTCAACAAATAATGGCGTATCGCTTCTGGTGAACTGGCCAGAGTAAGCTTGTAGATGCAACTGTGGTAAAACGAGGAGCAAGTGGCAGGAGTAACTATGACTCTCTTAAGGTAGCCAAATGCCTCGTCAACAGGCGAATTCCAACGGCAAACTCGAGGAGCTCCCGGCAGGAGTACTGTGAAAGTCTTAAGGTCAACAAATAATGGCGTATCGCTTCTGGTGAACTAGCCAGAGTAAGCTTGTAGATGTGACTGTGGTAAAATGGGGAGCAAGTGGCAGGAGTAACTATGACTCTCTTAGGGTTGCCAAATGTCTCGTCAACAGGCGAATTCCAACGGCAAACTCGAGGAGCTCCCGGCAGGAGTACTGTGAAAGTCTTAAGGTCAACAAATAATGGCGTATCGCTTCTGGTGAACTGACCAGAGTAAGCTTGTAGATGCGACTGTGGTAAAACGAGGAGCAAGTGGCAGGAGTAACTATGACTCTCTTAAGGTAGCCAAATGCCTCGTCAACAGGCGAATTCCAACGGCAAACTCGAGGAGCTCCCGGCAGGAGTACTGTGAAAGTCTTAAATTCAACAAATAATGGCGTATCGCTTCTGGTGAACTGGCCAGAGTAAGCTTGTAGATGCAACTGTGGTAAAACGAGGAGCAAGTGGCAGGAGTAACTATGACTCTCTTAAGGTAGCCAAATGCCTCGTCAACAGGCGAATTCCAACGGCAAACTCGAGGAGCTCCCGGCAGGAGTACTGTGAAAGTCTTAAGGTCAACAAATAATGGTGTATCGCTTCTGGTTAACTGGCCAGAGCAAGCTTGTACATGTGACTATTGTGAAACGGGGAGAAACTGGCAGGACTAACTATAACTCTCTTAAGGTAGCCAAATGCCTCGTCAACAGGCGAATTCCAACGGCAAACTCGAGGAGCTCCCGGCAGGAGTACTGTGAAAGTCTCAAGGCCGACAAATAATGACGTACCGCTTCAGGTGAACTGGGCCAGAGGAAGCTTGAAAATGTGGCTGTGGTTAACAGCGAGCATTTGGCAGGTGTAACAATGACTCTCTTAAGGTAGAAAAATGCCTCGTCAACAGGCGAAAAACATCGGCATTCTCGAGGAGCTCCCGGCAGGAGTACTGTGAAAGTCTTAAGGTCAACAAATAATGGCGTATCGCTTCTGGTGAACTAGCCAGAGTAAGCTTGTAGATGTGACTGTGGTAAAATGGGGAGCAAGTGGCAGGAGTAACTATGACTCTCTTAGGGTTGCCAAATGACTCGTCAAAAGGCGAATTACATCGGCAAACCCGAGGAGCTCCCGGCAGGAGTACTGTGAAAGTCTTAAATTCAACAAATAATGGCGTATCGCTTCTGGTGAACTGGCCAGAGTAAGCTTGTAGATGCAACTGTGGTAAAACGAGGAGCAAGTGGCAGGAGTAACTATGACTCTCTTAAGGTAGCCAAATGCCTCGTCAACAGGCGAATTCCAACGGCAAACTCGAGGAGCTCCCGGCAGGAGTACTGTGAAAGTCTTAAGGTCAACAAATAATGGCGTATCGCTTCTGGTGAACTAGCCAGAGTAAGCTTGTAGATGTGACTGTGGTAAAATGGGGAGCAAGTGGCAGGAGTAACTATGACTCTCTTAGGGTTGCCAAATGTCTCGTCAACAGGCGAATTCCAACGGCAAACTCGAGGAGCTCCCGGCAGGAGTACTGTGAAAGTCTTAAGGTCAACAAATAATGGCGTATCGCTTCTGGTGAACTGGCCAGAGTAAGCTTGTAGATGCGACTGTGGTAAAACGAGGAGCAAGTGGCAGGAGTAACTATGACTCTCTTAAGGTAGCCAAATGCCTCGTCAACAGGCGAATTCCAACGGCAAACTCTAGGAGTTCCCGGCAGGAGTACTGTGAAAGTCTTAAGGTCAGCAAATAATGGCGTATCGCTTCTGGTGAACTGGCCAGAGTAAGCTTGTAGATGCGACTGTGGTAAAACGAGGAGCAAGTGGCAGGAGTAACTATGACTCTCTTAAGGTAGCCAAATGCCTCGTCAACAGGCGAATTCCAACGGCAAACTCTAGGAGTTCCCGGCAGGAGTACTGTGAAAGTCTTAAGGTCAGCAAATAATGGCGTATCGCTTCTGGTGAACTGGCCAGAGTAAGCTTGTAGATGCGACTGTGGTAAAACGAGGAGCAAGTGGCAGGAGTAACTATGACTCTCTTAAGGTAGCCAAATGCCTCGTCAACAGGCGAATTCCAACGGCAAACTCGAGGAGCTCCCGGCAGGAGTACTGTGAAAGTCTTAAGGTCAACAAATAATGGCGTATCGCTTCTGGTGAACTAGCCAGAGTAAGCTTGTAGATGTGACTGTGGTAAAATGGGGAGCAAGTGGCAGGAGTAACTATGACTCTCTTAGGGTTGCCAAATGTCTCGTCAACAGGCGAATTCCAACGGCAAACTCGAGGAGCTCCCGGCAGGAGTACTGTGAAAGTCTTAAGGTCAACAAATAATGGCGTATCGCTTCTGGTGAACTGACCAGAGTAAGCTTGTAGATGCGACTGTGGTAAAACGAGGAGCAAGTGGCAGGAGTAACTATGACTCTCTTAAGGTAGCCAAATGCCTCGTCAACAGGCGAATTCCAACGGCAAACTCGAGGAGCTCCCGGCAGGAGTACTGTGAAAGTCTTAAATTCAACAAATAATGGCGTATCGCTTCTGGTGAACTGGCCAGAGTAAGCTTGTAGATGCAACTGTGGTAAAACGAGGAGCAAGTGGCAGGAGTAACTATGACTCTCTTAAGGTAGCCAAATGCCTCGTCAACAGGCGAATTCCAACGGCAAACTCGAGGAGCTCCCGGCAGGAGTACTGTGAAAGTCTTAAGGTCAACAAATAATGGTGTATCGCTTCTGGTTAACTGGCCAGAGCAAGCTTGTACATGTGACTATTGTGAAACGGGGAGAAACTGGCAGGACTAACTATAACTCTCTTAAGGTAGCCAAATGCCTCGTCAACAGGCGAATTCCAACGGCAAACTCGAGGAGCTCCCGGCAGGAGTACTGTGAAAGTCTCAAGGCCGACAAATAATGACGTACCGCTTCAGGTGAACTGGGCCAGAGGAAGCTTGAAAATGTGGCTGTGGTTAACAGCGAGCATTTGGCAGGTGTAACAATGACTCTCTTAAGGTAGAAAAATGCCTCGTCAACAGGCGAAAAACATCGGCATTCTCGAGGAGCTCCCGGCAGGAGTACTGTGAAAGTCTTAAGGTCAACAAATAATGGCGTATCGCTTCTGGTGAACTAGCCAGAGTAAGCTTGTAGATGTGACTGTGGTAAAATGGGGAGCAAGTGGCAGGAGTAACTATGACTCTCTTAGGGTTGCCAAATGACTCGTCAAAAGGCGAATTACATCGGCAAACCCGAGGAGCTCCCGGCAGGAGTACTGTGAAAGTCTTAAATTCAACAAATAATGGCGTATCGCTTCTGGTGAACTGGCCAGAGTAAGCTTGTAGATGCAACTGTGGTAAAACGAGGAGCAAGTGGCAGGAGTAACTATGACTCTCTTAAGGTAGCCAAATGCCTCGTCAACAGGCGAATTCCAACGGCAAACTCGAGGAGCTCCCGGCAGGAGTACTGTGAAAGTCTTAAGGTCAACAAATAATGGCGTATCGCTTCTGGTGAACTAGCCAGAGTAAGCTTGTAGATGTGACTGTGGTAAAATGGGGAGCAAGTGGCAGGAGTAACTATGACTCTCTTAGGGTTGCCAAATGTCTCGTCAACAGGCGAATTCCAACGGCAAACTCGAGGAGCTCCCGGCAGGAGTACTGTGAAAGTCTTAAGGTCAACAAATAATGGCGTATCGCTTCTGGTGAACTGGCCAGAGTAAGCTTGTAGATGCGACTGTGGTAAAACGAGGAGCAAGTGGCAGGAGTAACTATGACTCTCTTAAGGTAGCCAAATGCCTCGTCAACAGGCGAATTCCAACGGCAAACTCTAGGAGTTCCCGGCAGGAGTACTGTGAAAGTCTTAAGGTCAGCAAATAATGGCGTATCGCTTCTGGTGAACTGGCCAGAGTAAGCTTGTAGATGCGACTGTGGTAAAACGAGGAGCAAGTGGCAGGAGTAACTATGACTCTCTTAAGGTAGCCAAATGCCTCGTCAACAGGCGAATTCCAACGGCAAACTCTAGGAGTTCCCGGCAGGAGTACTGTGAAAGTCTTAAGGTCAGCAAATAATGGCGTATCGCTTCTGGTGAACTGGCCAGAGTAAGCTTGTAGATGCGACTGTGGTAAAACGAGGAGCAAGTGGCAGGAGTAACTATGACTCTCTTAAGGTAGCCAAATGCCTCGTCAACAGGCGAATTCCAACGGCAAACTCGAGGAGCTCCCGGCAGGAGTACTGTGAAAGTCTTAAGGTCAACAAATAATGGCGTATCGCTTCTGGTGAACTGGCCAGAGTAAGCTTGTAGATGCGACTGTGGTAAAACGAGGAGCAAGTGGCAGGAGTAACTATGACTCTCTTAAGGTAGCCAAATGCCTCGTCAACAGGCGAATTCCAACGGCAAACTCTAGGAGTTCCCGGCAGGAGTACTGTGAAAGTCTTAAGGTCAGCAAATAATGGCGTATCGCTTCTGGTGAACTGGCCAGAGTAAGCTTGTAGATGCGACTGTGGTAAAACGAGGAGCAAGTGGCAGGAGTAACTATGACTCTCTTAAGGTAGCCAAATGCCTCGTCAACAGGCGAATTCCAACGGCAAACTCGAGGAGCTCCCGGCAGGAGTACTGTGAAAGTCTTAAGGTCAACAAATAATGGCGTATCGCTTCTGGTGAACTGGCCAGAGTAAGCTTGTAGATGCGACTGTGGTAAAACGAGGAGCAAGTGGCAGGAGTAACTATGACTCTCTTAAGGTAGCCAAATGCCTCGTCAACAGGCGAATTCCAACGGCAAACTCTAGGAGTTCCCGGCAGGAGTACTGTGAAAGTCTTAAGGTCAGCAAATAATGGCGTATCGTTTCTGGTGAACTGGCCAGAGTAAGCTTGTAGATGCGACTGTGGTAAAAACGAGGAGCAAGTGGCAGGAGTAACTATGACTCTCTTAAGGTAGCCAAATGCCTCGTCAACAGGCGAATTCCAACGGCAAACTCGAGGAGCTCCCGGCAGGAGTACTGTGAAAGTCTTAAGGTCAACAAATAATGGCGTATCGCTTCTGGTGAACTGGCCAGAGTAAGCTTGTAGATGAGACTGTGGTAAAACGAGGAGCAAGTGGCAGGAGTAACTATGACTCTCTTAAGGTAGCCAAATGCCTCGTCAACAGGCGAATTCCAACGGCAAACTCTAGGAGTTCCCGGCAGGAGTACTGTGAAAGTCTTAAGGTCAGCAAATAATGGCGTATCGCTTCTGGTGAACTGGCCAGAGTAAGCTTGTAGATGCGACTGTGGTAAAACGAGGAGCAAGTGGCAGGAGTAACTATGACTCTCTTAAGGTAGCCAAATGCCTCGTCAACAGGCGAATTCCAACGGCAAACTCGAGGAGCTCCCGGCAGGAGTACTGTGAAAGTCTTAAGGTCAACAAATAATGGCGTATCGCTTCTGGTGAACTGGCCAGAGTAAGCTTGTAGATGCGACTGTGGTAAAACGAGGAGCAAGTGGCAGGAGTAACTATGACTCTCTTAAGGTAGCCAAATGCCTCGTCAACAGGCGAATTCCAACGGCAAACTCTAGGAGTTCCCGGCAGGAGTACTGTGAAAGTCTTAAGGTCAGCAAATAATGGCGTATCGTTTCTGGTGAACTGGCCAGAGTAAGCTTGTAGATGCGACTGTGGTAAAAACGAGGAGCAAGTGGCAGGAGTAACTATGACTCTCTTAAGGTAGCCAAATGCCTCGTCAACAGGCGAATTCCAACGGCAAACTCGAGGAGCTCCCGGCAGGAGTACTGTGAAAGTCTTAAGGTCAACAAATAATGGCGTATCGCTTCTGGTGAACTGGCCAGAGTAAGCTTGTAGATGCGACTGTGGTAAAACGAGGAGCAAGTGGCAGGAGTAACTATGACTCTCTTAAGGTAGCCAAATGCCTCGTCAACAGGCGAATTCCAACGGCAAACTCTAGGAGTTCCCGGCAGGAGTACTGTGAAAGTCTTAAGGTCAGCAAATAATGGCGTATCGCTTCTGGTGAACTGGCCAGAGTAAGCTTGTAGATGCGACTGTGGTAAAACGAGGAGCAAGTGGCAGGAGTAACTATGACTCTCTTAAGGTAGCCAAATGCCTCGTCAACAGGCGAATTCCAACGGCAAACTCGAGGAGCTCCCGGCAGGAGTACTGTGAAAGTCTTAAGGTCAACAAATAATGGCGTATCGCTTCTGGTGAACTGGCCAGAGTAAGCTTGTAGATGCGACTGTGGTAAAACGAGGAGCAAGTGGCAGGAGTAACTATGACTCTCTTAAGGTAGCCAAATGCCTCGTCAACAGGCGAATTCCAACGGCAAACTCGAGGAGCTCCCGGCAGGAGTACTGTGAAAGTCTTAAGGTCAACAAATAATGGCGTATCGCTTCTGGTGAACTGGCCAGAGTAAGCTTGTAGATGCGACTGTGGTAAAAACGAGGAGCAAGTGGCAGGAGTAACTATGACTCTCTTAAGGTAGCCAAATGCCTCGTCAACAGGCGAATTCCAACGGCAAACTCGAGGAGCTCCCGGCAGGAGTACTGTGAAAGTCTTAAGGTCAACAAATAATGGCGTATCGCTTCTGGTGAACTGGCCAGAGTAAGCTTGTAGATGCGACTGTGGTAAAACGAGGAGCAAGTGGCAGGAGTAACTATGACTCTCTTAAGGTAGCCAAATGCCTCGTCAACAGGCGAATTCCAACGGCAAACTCTAGGAGTTCCCGGCAGGAGTACTGTGAAAGTCTTAAGGTCAGCAAATAATGGCGTATCGCTTCTGGTGAACTGGCCAGAGTAAGCTTGTAGATGCGACTGTGGTAAAACGAGGAGCAAGTGGCAGGAGTAACTATGACTCTCTTAAGGTAGCCAAATGCCTCGTCAACAGGCGAATTCCAACGGCAAACTCTAGGAGTTCCCGGCAGGAGTACTGTGAAAGTCTTAAGGTCAGCAAATAATGGCGTATCGCTTCTGGTGAACTGGCCAGAGTAAGCTTGTAGATGCGACTGTGGTAAAACGAGGAGCAAGTGGCAGGAGTAACTATGACTCTCTTAAGGTAGCCAAATGCCTCGTCAACAGGCGAATTCCAACGGCAAACTCGAGGAGCTCCCGGCAGGAGTACTGTGAAAGTCTTAAGGTCAACAAATAATGGCGTATCGCTTCTGGTGAACTGGCCAGAGTAAGCTTGTAGATGCGACTGTGGTAAAACGAGGAGCAAGTGGCAGGAGTAACTATGACTCTCTTAAGGTAGCCAAATGCCTCGTCAACAGGCGAATTCCAACGGCAAACTCTAGGAGTTCCCGGCAGGAGTACTGTGAAAGTCTTAAGGTCAGCAAATAATGGCGTATCGCTTCTGGTGAACTGGCCAGAGTAAGCTTGTAGATGCGACTGTGGTAAAACGAGGAGCAAGTGGCAGGAGTAACTATGACTCTCTTAAGGTAGCCAAATGCCTCGTCAACAGGCGAATTCCAACGGCAAACTCGAGGAGCTCCCGGCAGGAGTACTGTGAAAGTCTTAAGGTCAACAAATAATGGCGTATCGCTTCTGGTGAACTGGCCAGAGTAAGCTTGTAGATGCGACTGTGGTAAAACGAGGAGCAAGTGGCAGGAGTAACTATGACTCTCTTAAGGTAGCCAAATGCCTCGTCAACAGGCGAATTCCAACGGCAAACTCTAGGAGTTCCCGGCAGGAGTACTGTGAAAGTCTTAAGGTCAGCAAATAATGGCGTATCGCTTCTGGTGAACTGGCCAGAGTAAGCTTGTAGATGCGACTGTGGTAAAACGAGGAGCAAGTGGCAGGAGTAACTATGACTCTCTTAAGGTAGCCAAATGCCTCGTCAACAGGCGAATTCCAACGGCAAACTCGAGGAGCTCCCGGCAGGAGTACTGTGAAAGTCTTAAGGTCAACAAATAATGGCGTATCGCTTCTGGTGAACTGGCCAGAGTAAGCTTGTAGATGCGACTGTGGTAAAACGAGGAGCAAGTGGCAGGAGTAACTATGACTCTCTTAAGGTAGCCAAATGCCTCGTCAACAGGCGAATTCCAACGGCAAACTCTAGGAGTTCCCGGCAGGAGTACTGTGAAAGTCTTAAGGTCAGCAAATAATGGCGTATCGTTTCTGGTGAACTGGCCAGAGTAAGCTTGTAGATGCGACTGTGGTAAAAACGAGGAGCAAGTGGCAGGAGTAACTATGACTCTCTTAAGGTAGCCAAATGCCTCGTCAACAGGCGAATTCCAACGGCAAACTCGAGGAGCTCCCGGCAGGAGTACTGTGAAAGTCTTAAGGTCAACAAATAATGGCGTATCGCTTCTGGTGAACTGGCCAGAGTAAGCTTGTAGATGCGACTGTGGTAAAACGAGGAGCAAGTGGCAGGAGTAACTATGACTCTCTTAAGGTAGCCAAATGCCTCGTCAACAGGCGAATTCCAACGGCAAACTCTAGGAGTTCCCGGCAGGAGTACTGTGAAAGTCTTAAGGTCAGCAAATAATGGCGTATCGCTTCTGGTGAACTGGCCAGAGTAAGCTTGTAGATGCGACTGTGGTAAAACGAGGAGCAAGTGGCAGGAGTAACTATGACTCTCTTAAGGTAGCCAAATGCCTCGTCAACAGGCGAATTCCAACGGCAAACTCGAGGAGCTCCCGGCAGGAGTACTGTGAAAGTCTTAAGGTCAACAAATAATGGCGTATCGCTTCTGGTGAACTGGCCAGAGTAAGCTTGTAGATGCGACTGTGGTAAAACGAGGAGCAAGTGGCAGGAGTAACTATGACTCTCTTAAGGTAGCCAAATGCCTCGTCAACAGGCGAATTCCAACGGCAAACTCTAGGAGTTCCCGGCAGGAGTACTGTGAAAGTCTTAAGGTCAGCAAATAATGGCGTATCGTTTCTGGTGAACTGGCCAGAGTAAGCTTGTAGATGCGACTGTGGTAAAAACGAGGAGCAAGTGGCAGGAGTAACTATGACTCTCTTAAGGTAGCCAAATGCCTCGTCAACAGGCGAATTCCAACGGCAAACTCGAGGAGCTCCCGGCAGGAGTACTGTGAAAGTCTTAAGGTCAACAAATAATGGCGTATCGCTTCTGGTGAACTGGCCAGAGTAAGCTTGTAGATGCGACTGTGGTAAAACGAGGAGCAAGTGGCAGGAATAACTATGACTCTCTTAAGGTAGCCAAATGCCTCGTCAACAGGCGAATTCCAACGGCAAACTCTAGGAGTTCCCGGCAGGAGTACTGTGAAAGTCTTAAGGTCAGCAAATAATGGCGTATCGCTTCTGGTGAACTGGCCAGAGTAAGCTTGTAGATGCGACTGTGGTAAAACGAGGAGCAAGTGGCAGGAGTAACTATGACTCTCTTAAGGTAGCCAAATGCCTCGTCAACAGGCGAATTCCAACGGCAAACTCGAGGAGCTCCCGGCAGGAGTACTGTGAAAGTCTTAAGGTCAACAAATAATGGCGTATCGCTTCTGGTGAACTGGCCAGAGTAAGCTTGTAGATGCGACTGTGGTAAAACGAGGAGCAAGTGGCAGGAGTAACTATGACTCTCTTAAGGTAGCCAAATGCCTCGTCAACAGGCGAATTCCAACGGCAAACTCGAGGAGCTCCCGGCAGGAGTACTGTGAAAGTCTTAAGGTCAACAAATAATGGCGTATCGCTTCTGGTGAACTGGCCAGAGTAAGCTTGTAGATGCGACTGTGGTAAAACGAGGAGCAAGTGGCAGGAGTAACTATGACTCTCTTAAGGTAGCCAAATGCCTCGTCAACAGGCGAATTCCAACGGCAAACTCTAGGAGTTCCCGGCAGGAGTACTGTGAAAGTCTTAAGGTCAGCAAATAATGGCGTATCGCTTCTGGTGAACTGGCCAGAGTAAGCTTGTAGATGCGACTGTGGTAAAACGAGGAGCAAGTGGCAGGAGTAACTATGACTCTCTTAAGGTAGCCAAATGCCTCGTCAACAGGCGAATTCCAACGGCAAACTCGAGGAGCTCCCGGCAGGAGTACTGTGAAAGTCTTAAGGTCAACAAATAATGGCGTATCGCTTCTGGTGAACTGGCCAGAGTAAGCTTGTAGATGCGACTGTGGTAAAACGAGGAGCAAGTGGCAGGAGTAACTATGACTCTCTTAAGGTAGCCAAATGCCTCGTCAACAGGCGAATTCCAACGGCAAACTCTAGGAGTTCCCGGCAGGAGTACTGTGAAAGTCTTAAGGTCAGCAAATAATGGCGTATCGTTTCTGGTGAACTGGCCAGAGTAAGCTTGTAGATGCGACTGTGGTAAAAACGAGGAGCAAGTGGCAGGAGTAACTATGACTCTCTTAAGGTAGCCAAATGCCTCGTCAACAGGCGAATTCCAACGGCAAACTCGAGGAGCTCCCGGCAGGAGTACTGTGAAAGTCTTAAGGTCAACAAATAATGGCGTATCGCTTCTGGTGAACTGGCCAGAGTAAGCTTGTAGATGCGACTGTGGTAAAACGAGGAGCAAGTGGCAGGAGTAACTATGACTCTCTTAAGGTAGCCAAATGCCTCGTCAACAGGCGAATTCCAACGGCAAACTCTAGGAGTTCCCGGCAGGAGTACTGTGAAAGTCTTAAGGTCAGCAAATAATGGCGTATCGCTTCTGGTGAACTGGCCAGAGTAAGCTTGTAGATGCGACTGTGGTAAAACGAGGAGCAAGTGGCAGGAGTAACTATGACTCTCTTAAGGTAGCCAAATGCCTCGTCAACAGGCGAATTCCAACGGCAAACTCGAGGAGCTCCCGGCAGGAGTACTGTGAAAGTCTTAAGGTCAACAAATAATGGCGTATCGCTTCTGGTGAACTGGCCAGAGTAAGCTTGTAGATGCGACTGTGGTAAAACGAGGAGCAAGTGGCAGGAGTAACTATGACTCTCTTAAGGTAGCCAAATGCCTCGTCAACAGGCGAATTCCAACGGCAAACTCGAGGAGCTCCCGGCAGGAGTACTGTGAAAGTCTTAAGGTCAACAAATAATGGCGTATCGCTTCTGGTGAACTGGCCAGAGTAAGCTTGTAGATGCGACTGTGGTAAAAACGAGGAGCAAGTGGCAGGAGTAACTATGACTCTCTTAAGGTAGCCAAATGCCTCGTCAACAGGCGAATTCCAACGGCAAACTCGAGGAGCTCCCGGCAGGAGTACTGTGAAAGTCTTAAGGTCAACAAATAATGGCGTATCGCTTCTGGTGAACTGGCCAGAGTAAGCTTGTAGATGCGACTGTGGTAAAACGAGGAGCAAGTGGCAGGAGTAACTATGACTCTCTTAAGGTAGCCAAATGCCTCGTCAACAGGCGAATTCCAACGGCAAACTCTAGGAGTTCCCGGCAGGAGTACTGTGAAAGTCTTAAGGTCAGCAAATAATGGCGTATCGCTTCTGGTGAACTGGCCAGAGTAAGCTTGTAGATGCGACTGTGGTAAAACGAGGAGCAAGTGGCAGGAGTAACTATGACTCTCTTAAGGTAGCCAAATGCCTCGTCAACAGGCGAATTCCAACGGCAAACTCTAGGAGTTCCCGGCAGGAGTACTGTGAAAGTCTTAAGGTCAGCAAATAATGGCGTATCGCTTCTGGTGAACTGGCCAGAGTAAGCTTGTAGATGCGACTGTGGTAAAACGAGGAGCAAGTGGCAGGAGTAACTATGACTCTCTTAAGGTAGCCAAATGCCTCGTCAACAGGCGAATTCCAACGGCAAACTCGAGGAGCTCCCGGCAGGAGTACTGTGAAAGTCTTAAGGTCAACAAATAATGGCGTATCGCTTCTGGTGAACTGGCCAGAGTAAGCTTGTAGATGCGACTGTGGTAAAACGAGGAGCAAGTGGCAGGAGTAACTATGACTCTCTTAAGGTAGCCAAATGCCTCGTCAACAGGCGAATTCCAACGGCAAACTCTAGGAGTTCCCGGCAGGAGTACTGTGAAAGTCTTAAGGTCAGCAAATAATGGCGTATCGTTTCTGGTGAACTGGCCAGAGTAAGCTTGTAGATGCGACTGTGGTAAAAACGAGGAGCAAGTGGCAGGAGTAACTATGACTCTCTTAAGGTAGCCAAATGCCTCGTCAACAGGCGAATTCCAACGGCAAACTCGAGGAGCTCCCGGCAGGAGTACTGTGAAAGTCTTAAGGTCAACAAATAATGGCGTATCGCTTCTGGTGAACTGGCCAGAGTAAGCTTGTAGATGCGACTGTGGTAAAACGAGGAGCAAGTGGCAGGAGTAACTATGACTCTCTTAAGGTAGCCAAATGCCTCGTCAACAGGCGAATTCCAACGGCAAACTCTAGGAGTTCCCGGCAGGAGTACTGTGAAAGTCTTAAGGTCAGCAAATAATGGCGTATCGCTTCTGGTGAACTGGCCAGAGTAAGCTTGTAGATGCGACTGTGGTAAAAACGAGGAGCAAGTGGCAGGAGTAACTATGACTCTCTTAAGGTAGCCAAATGCCTCGTCAACAGGCGAATTCCAACGGCAAACTCTAGGAGTTCCCGGCAGGAGTACTGTGAAAGTCTTAAGGTCAGCAAATAATGGCGTATCGCTTCTGGTGAACTGGCCAGAGTAAGCTTGTAGATGCGACTGTGGTAAAACGAGGAGCAAGTGGCAGGAGTAACTATGACTCTCTTAAGGTAGCCAAATGCCTCGTCAACAGGCGAATTCCAACGGCAAACTCGAGGAGCTCCCGGCAGGAGTACTGTGAAAGTCTTAAGGTCAACAAATAATGGCGTATCGCTTCTGGTGAACTGGCCAGAGTAAGCTTGTAGATGCGACTGTGGTAAAACGAGGAGCAAGTGGCAGGAGTAACTATGACTCTCTTAAGGTAGCCAAATGCCTCGTCAACAGGCGAATTCCAACGGCAAACTCTAGGAGTTCCCGGCAGGAGTACTGTGAAAGTCTTAAGGTCAGCAAATAATGGCGTATCGTTTCTGGTGAACTGGCCAGAGTAAGCTTGTAGATGCGACTGTGGTAAAAACGAGGAGCAAGTGGCAGGAGTAACTATGACTCTCTTAAGGTAGCCAAATGCCTCGTCAACAGGCGAATTCCAACGGCAAACTCGAGGAGCTCCCGGCAGGAGTACTGTGAAAGTCTTAAGGTCAACAAATAATGGCGTATCGCTTCTGGTGAACTGGCCAGAGTAAGCTTGTAGATGCGACTGTGGTAAAACGAGGAGCAAGTGGCAGGAGTAACTATGACTCTCTTAAGGTAGCCAAATGCCTCGTCAACAGGCGAATTCCAACGGCAAACTCTAGGAGTTCCCGGCAGGAGTACTGTGAAAGTCTTAAGGTCAGCAAATAATGGCGTATCGCTTCTGGTGAACTGGCCAGAGTAAGCTTGTAGATGCGACTGTGGTAAAACGAGGAGCAAGTGGCAGGAGTAACTATGACTCTCTTAAGGTAGCCAAATGCCTCGTCAACAGGCGAATTCCAACGGCAAACTCGAGGAGCTCCCGGCAGGAGTACTGTGAAAGTCTTAAGGTCAACAAATAATGGCGTATCGCTTCTGGTGAACTGGCCAGAGTAAGCTTGTAGATGCGACTGTGGTAAAACGAGGAGCAAGTGGCAGGAGTAACTATGACTCTCTTAAGGTAGCCAAATGCCTCGTCAACAGGCGAATTCCAACGGCAAACTCTAGGAGTTCCCGGCAGGAGTACTGTGAAAGTCTTAAGGTCAGCAAATAATGGCGTATCGCTTCTGGTGAACTGGCCAGAGTAAGCTTGTAGATGCGACTGTGGTAAAACGAGGAGCAAGTGGCAGGAGTAACTATGACTCTCTTAAGGTAGCCAAATGCCTCGTCAACAGGCGAATTCCAACGGCAAACTCGAGGAGCTCCCGGCAGGAGTACTGTGAAAGTCTTAAGGTCAACAAATAATGGCGTATCGCTTCTGGTGAACTGGCCAGAGTAAGCTTGTAGATGCGACTGTGGTAAAACGAGGAGCAAGTGGCAGGAGTAACTATGACTCTCTTAAGGTAGCCAAATGCCTCGTCAACAGGCGAATTCCAACGGCAAACTCTAGGAGTTCCCGGCAGGAGTACTGTGAAAGTCTTAAGGTCAGCAAATAATGGCGTATCGCTTCTGGTGAACTGGCCAGAGTAAGCTTGTAGATGCGACTGTGGTAAAACGAGGAGCAAGTGGCAGGAGTAACTATGACTCTCTTAAGGTAGCCAAATGCCTCGTCAACAGGCGAATTCCAACGGCAAACTCGAGGAGCTCCCGGCAGGAGTACTGTGAAAGTCTTAAGGTCAACAAATAATGGCGTATCGCTTCTGGTGAACTGGCCAGAGTAAGCTTGTAGATGCGACTGTGGTAAAACGAGGAGCAAGTGGCAGGAGTAACTATGACTCTCTTAAGGTAGCCAAATGCCTCGTCAACAGGCGAATTCCAACGGCAAACTCTAGGAGTTCCCGGCAGGAGTACTGTGAAAGTCTTAAGGTCAGCAAATAATGGCGTATCGTTTCTGGTGAACTGGCCAGAGTAAGCTTGTAGATGCGACTGTGGTAAAAACGAGGAGCAAGTGGCAGGAGTAACTATGACTCTCTTAAGGTAGCCAAATGCCTCGTCAACAGGCGAATTCCAACGGCAAACTCGAGGAGCTCCCGGCAGGAGTACTGTGAAAGTCTTAAGGTCAACAAATAATGGCGTATCGCTTCTGGTGAACTGGCCAGAGTAAGCTTGTAGATGCGACTGTGGTAAAACGAGGAGCAAGTGGCAGGAGTAACTATGACTCTCTTAAGGTAGCCAAATGCCTCGTCAACAGGCGAATTCCAACGGCAAACTCTAGGAGTTCCCGGCAGGAGTACTGTGAAAGTCTTAAGGTCAGCAAATAATGGCGTATCGCTTCTGGTGAACTGGCCAGAGTAAGCTTGTAGATGCGACTGTGGTAAAACGAGGAGCAAGTGGCAGGAGTAACTATGACTCTCTTAAGGTAGCCAAATGCCTCGTCAACAGGCGAATTCCAACGGCAAACTCGAGGAGCTCCCGGCAGGAGTACTGTGAAAGTCTTAAGGTCAACAAATAATGGCGTATCGCTTCTGGTGAACTGGCCAGAGTAAGCTTGTAGATGCGACTGTGGTAAAACGAGGAGCAAGTGGCAGGAGTAACTATGACTCTCTTAAGGTAGCCAAATGCCTCGTCAACAGGCGAATTCCAACGGCAAACTCTAGGAGTTCCCGGCAGGAGTACTGTGAAAGTCTTAAGGTCAGCAAATAATGGCGTATCGCTTCTGGTGAACTGGCCAGAGTAAGCTTGTAGATGCGACTGTGGTAAAACGAGGAGCAAGTGGCAGGAGTAACTATGACTCTCTTAAGGTAGCCAAATGCCTCGTCAACAGGCGAATTCCAACGGCAAACTCGAGGAGCTCCCGGCAGGAGTACTGTGAAAGTCTTAAGGTCAACAAATAATGGCGTATCGCTTCTGGTGAACTGGCCAGAGTAAGCTTGTAGATGCGACTGTGGTAAAACGAGGAGCAAGTGGCAGGAGTAACTATGACTCTCTTAAGGTAGCCAAATGCCTCGTCAACAGGCGAATTCCAACGGCAAACTCTAGGAGTTCCCGGCAGGAGTACTGTGAAAGTCTTAAGGTCAGCAAATAATGGCGTATCGTTTCTGGTGAACTGGCCAGAGTAAGCTTGTAGATGCGACTGTGGTAAAAACGAGGAGCAAGTGGCAGGAGTAACTATGACTCTCTTAAGGTAGCCAAATGCCTCGTCAACAGGCGAATTCCAACGGCAAACTCGAGGAGCTCCCGGCAGGAGTACTGTGAAAGTCTTAAGGTCAACAAATAATGGCGTATCGCTTCTGGTGAACTGGCCAGAGTAAGCTTGTAGATGCGACTGTGGTAAAACGAGGAGCAAGTGGCAGGAGTAACTATGACTCTCTTAAGGTAGCCAAATGCCTCGTCAACAGGCGAATTCCAACGGCAAACTCTAGGAGTTCCCGGCAGGAGTACTGTGAAAGTCTTAAGGTCAGCAAATAATGGCGTATCGCTTCTGGTGAACTGGCCAGAGTAAGCTTGTAGATGCGACTGTGGTAAAACGAGGAGCAAGTGGCAGGAGTAACTATGACTCTCTTAAGGTAGCCAAATGCCTCGTCAACAGGCGAATTCCAACGGCAAACTCGAGGAGCTCCCGGCAGGAGTACTGTGAAAGTCTTAAGGTCAACAAATAATGGCGTATCGCTTCTGGTGAACTGGCCAGAGTAAGCTTGTAGATGCGACTGTGGTAAAACGAGGAGCAAGTGGCAGGAGTAACTATGACTCTCTTAAGGTAGCCAAATGCCTCGTCAACAGGCGAATTCCAACGGCAAACTCTAGGAGTTCCCGGCAGGAGTACTGTGAAAGTCTTAAGGTCAGCAAATAATGGCGTATCGTTTCTGGTGAACTGGCCAGAGTAAGCTTGTAGATGCGACTGTGGTAAAAACGAGGAGCAAGTGGCAGGAGTAACTATGACTCTCTTAAGGTAGCCAAATGCCTCGTCAACAGGCGAATTCCAACGGCAAACTCGAGGAGCTCCCGGCAGGAGTACTGTGAAAGTCTTAAGGTCAACAAATAATGGCGTATCGCTTCTGGTGAACTGGCCAGAGTAAGCTTGTAGATGCGACTGTGGTAAAACGAGGAGCAAGTGGCAGGAGTAACTATGACTCTCTTAAGGTAGCCAAATGCCTCGTCAACAGGCGAATTCCAACGGCAAACTCTAGGAGTTCCCGGCAGGAGTACTGTGAAAGTCTTAAGGTCAGCAAATAATGGCGTATCGCTTCTGGTGAACTGGCCAGAGTAAGCTTGTAGATGCGACTGTGGTAAAACGAGGAGCAAGTGGCAGGAGTAACTATGACTCTCTTAAGGTAGCCAAATGCCTCGTCAACAGGCGAATTCCAACGGCAAACTCGAGGAGCTCCCGGCAGGAGTACTGTGAAAGTCTTAAGGTCAACAAATAATGGCGTATCGCTTCTGGTGAACTGGCCAGAGTAAGCTTGTAGATGCGACTGTGGTAAAACGAGGAGCAAGTGGCAGGAGTAACTATGACTCTCTTAAGGTAGCCAAATGCCTCGTCAACAGGCGAATTCCAACGGCAAACTCGAGGAGCTCCCGGCAGGAGTACTGTGAAAGTCTTAAGGTCAACAAATAATGGCGTATCGCTTCTGGTGAACTGGCCAGAGTAAGCTTGTAGATGCGACTGTGGTAAAAACGAGGAGCAAGTGGCAGGAGTAACTATGACTCTCTTAAGGTAGCCAAATGCCTCGTCAACAGGCGAATTCCAACGGCAAACTCGAGGAGCTCCCGGCAGGAGTACTGTGAAAGTCTTAAGGTCAACAAATAATGGCGTATCGCTTCTGGTGAACTGGCCAGAGTAAGCTTGTAGATGCGACTGTGGTAAAACGAGGAGCAAGTGGCAGGAGTAACTATGACTCTCTTAAGGTAGCCAAATGCCTCGTCAACAGGCGAATTCCAACGGCAAACTCTAGGAGTTCCCGGCAGGAGTACTGTGAAAGTCTTAAGGTCAGCAAATAATGGCGTATCGCTTCTGGTGAACTGGCCAGAGTAAGCTTGTAGATGCGACTGTGGTAAAACGAGGAGCAAGTGGCAGGAGTAACTATGACTCTCTTAAGGTAGCCAAATGCCTCGTCAACAGGCGAATTCCAACGGCAAACTCGAGGAGCTCCCGGCAGGAGTACTGTGAAAGTCTTAAGGTCAACAAATAATGGCGTATCGCTTCTGGTGAACTGGCCAGAGTAAGCTTGTAGATGCGACTGTGGTAAAACGAGGAGCAAGTGGCAGGAGTAACTATGACTCTCTTAAGGTAGCCAAATGCCTCGTCAACAGGCGAATTCCAACGGCAAACTCTAGGAGTTCCCGGCAGGAGTACTGTGAAAGTCTTAAGGTCAGCAAATAATGGCGTATCGCTTCTGGTGAACTGGCCAGAGTAAGCTTGTAGATGCGACTGTGGTAAAACGAGGAGCAAGTGGCAGGAGTAACTATGACACTCTTAAGGTAGCCAAATGCCTCGTCAACAGGCGAATTCCAACGGCAAACTCGAGGAGCTCCCGGCAGGAGTACTGTGAAAGTCTTAAGGTCAACAAATAATGGCGTATCGCTTCTGGTGAACTGGCCAGAGTAAGCTTGTAGATGCGACTGTGGTAAAACGAGGAGCAAGTGGCAGGAGTAACTATGACTCTCTTAAGGTAGCCAAATGCCTCGTCAACAGGCGAATTCCAACGGCAAACTCGAGGAGCTCCCGGCAGGAGTACTGTGAAAGTCTTAAGGTCAACAAATAATGGCGTATCGCTTCTGGTGAACTGGCCAGAGTAAGCTTGTAGATGCGACTGTGGTAAAACGAGGAGCAAGTGGCAGGAGTAACTATGACTCTCTTAAGGTAGCCAAATGCCTCGTCAACAGGCGAATTCCAACGGCAAACTCTAGGAGTTCCCGGCAGGAGTACTGTGAAAGTCTTAAGGTCAGCAAATAATGGCGTATCGCTTCTGGTGAACTGGCCAGAGTAAGCTTGTAGATGCGACTGTGGTAAAACGAGGAGCAAGTGGCAGGAGTAACTATGACTCTCTTAAGGTAGCCAAATGCCTCGTCAACAGGCGAATTCCAACGGCAAACTCGAGGAGCTCCCGGCAGGAGTACTGTGAAAGTCTTAAGGTCAACAAATAATGGCGTATCGCTTCTGGTGAACTGGCCAGAGTAAGCTTGTAGATGCGATTGTGGTAAAACGAGGAGCAAGTGGCAGGAGTAACTATGACTCTCTTAAGGTAGCCAAATGCCTCGTCAACAGGCGAATTCCAACGGCAAACTCTAGGAGTTCCCGGCAGGAGTACTGTGAAAGTCTTAAGGTCAGCAAATAATGGCGTATCGCTTCTGGTGAACTGGCCAGAGTAAGCTTGTAGATGCGACTGTGGTAAAACGAGGAGCAAGTGGCAGGAGTAACTATGACTCTCTTAAGGTAGCCAAATGCCTCGTCAACAGGCGAATTCCAACGGCAAACTCGAGGAGCTCCCGGCAGGAGTACTGTGAAAGTCTTAAGGTCAACAAATAATGGCGTATCGCTTCTGGTGAACTGGCCAGAGTAAGCTTGTAGATGCGACTGTGGTAAAACGAGGAGCAAGTGGCAGGAGTAACTATGACTCTCTTAAGGTAGCCAAATGCCTCGTCAACAGGCGAATTCCAACGGCAAACTCTAGGAGTTCCCGGCAGGAGTACTGTGAAAGTCTTAAGGTCAGCAAATAATGGCGTATCGTTTCTGGTGAACTGGCCAGAGTAAGCTTGTAGATGCGACTGTGGTAAAAACGAGGAGCAAGTGGCAGGAGTAACTATGACTCTCTTAAGGTAGCCAAATGCCTCGTCAACAGGCGAATTCCAACGGCAAACTCGAGGAGCTCCCGGCAGGAGTACTGTGAAAGTCTTAAGGTCAACAAATAATGGCGTATCGCTTCTGGTGAACTGGCCAGAGTAAGCTTGTAGATGCGACTGTGGTAAAACGAGGAGCAAGTGGCAGGAGTAACTATGACTCTCTTAAGGTAGCCAAATGCCTCGTCAACAGGCGAATTCCAACGGCAAACTCTAGGAGTTCCCGGCAGGAGTACTGTGAAAGTCTTAAGGTCAGCAAATAATGGCGTATCGCTTCTGGTGAACTGGCCAGAGTAAGCTTGTAGATGCGACTGTGGTAAAACGAGGAGCAAGTGGCAGGAGTAACTATGACTCTCTTAAGGTAGCCAAATGCCTCGTCAACAGGCGAATTCCAACGGCAAACTCGAGGAGCTCCCGGCAGGAGTACTGTGAAAGTCTTAAGGTCAACAAATAATGGCGTATCGCTTCTGGTGAACTGGCCAGAGTAAGCTTGTAGATGCGACTGTGGTAAAACGAGGAGCAAGTGGCAGGAGTAACTATGACTCTCTTAAGGTAGCCAAATGCCTCGTCAACAGGCGAATTCCAACGGCAAACTCGAGGAGCTCCCGGCAGGAGTACTGTGAAAGTCTTAAGGTCAACAAATAATGGCGTATCGCTTCTGGTGAACTGGCCAGAGTAAGCTTGTAGATGCGACTGTGGTAAAACGAGGAGCAAGTGGCAGGAGTAACTATGACTCTCTTAAGGTAGCCAAATGCCTCGTCAACAGGCGAATTCCAACGGCAAACTCTAGGAGTTCCCGGCAGGAGTACTGTGAAAGTCTTAAGGTCAGCAAATAATGGCGTATCGCTTCTGGTGAACTGGCCAGAGTAAGCTTGTAGATGCGACTGTGGTAAAACGAGGAGCAAGTGGCAGGAGTAACTATGACTCTCTTAAGGTAGCCAAATGCCTCGTCAACAGGCGAATTCCAACGGCAAACTCTAGGAGTTCCCGGCAGGAGTACTGTGAAAGTCTTAAGGTCAACAAATAATGGCGTATCGCTTCTGGTGAACTGGCCAGAGTAAGCTTGTAGATGCGACTGTGGTAAAACGAGGAGCAAGTGGCAGGAGTAACTATGACTCTCTTAAGGTAGCCAAATGCCTCGTCAACAGGCGAATTCCAACGGCAAACTCTAGGAGTTCCCGGCAGGAGTACTGTGAAAGTCTTAAGGTCAGCAAATAATGGCGTATCGCTTCTGGTGAACTGGCCAGAGTAAGCTTGTAGATGCGACTGTGGTAAAACGAGGAGCAAGTGGCAGGAGTAACTATGACTCTCTTAAGGTAGCCAAATGCCTCGTCAACAGGCGAATTCCAACGGCAAACTCGAGGAGCTCCCGGCAGGAGTACTGTGAAAGTCTTAAGGTCAACAAATAATGGCGTATCGCTTCTGGTGAACTGGCCAGAGTAAGCTTGTAGATGCGACTGTGGTAAAACGAGGAGCAAGTGGCAGGAGTAACTATGACTCTCTTAAGGTAGCCAAATGCCTCGTCAACAGGCGAATTCCAACGGCAAACTCGAGGAGCTCCCGGCAGGAGTACTGTGAAAGTCTTAAGGTCAACAAATAATGGCGTATCGCTTCTGGTGAACTGGCCAGAGTAAGCTTGTAGATGCGACTGTGGTAAAACGAGGAGCAAGTGGCAGGAGTAACTATGACTCTCTTAAGGTAGCCAAATGCCTCGTCAACAGGCGAATTCCAACGGCAAACTCGAGGAGCTCCCGGCAGGAGTACTGTGAAAGTCTTAAGGTCAACAAATAATGGCGTATCGCTTCTGGTGAACTGGCCAGAGTAAGCTTGTAGATGCGACTGTGGTAAAACGAGGAGCAAGTGGCAGGAGTAACTATGACTCTCTTAAGGTAGCCAAATGCCTCGTCAACAGGCGAATTCCAACGGCAAACTCTAGGAGTTCCCGGCAGGAGTACTGTGAAAGTCTTAAGGTCAGCAAATAATGGCGTATCGCTTCTGGTGAACTGGCCAGAGTAAGCTTGTAGATGCGACTGTGGTAAAACGAGGAGCAAGTGGCAGGAGTAACTATGACTCTCTTAAGGTAGCCAAATGCCTCGTCAACAGGCGAATTCCAACGGCAAACTCTAGGAGTTCCCGGCAGGAGTACTGTGAAAGTCTTAAGGTCAGCAAATAATGGCGTATCGTTTCTGGTGAACTGGCCAGAGTAAGCTTGTAGATGCGACTGTGGTAAAAACGAGGAGCAAGTGGCAGGAGTAACTATGACTCTCTTAAGGTAGCCAAATGCCTCGTCAACAGGCGAATTCCAACGGCAAACTCGAGGAGCTCCCGGCAGGAGTACTGTGAAAGTCTTAAGGTCAACAAATAATGGCGTATCGCTTCTGGTGAACTGGCCAGAGTAAGCTTGTAGATGCGACTGTGGTAAAACGAGGAGCAAGTGGCAGGAGTAACTATGACTCTCTTAAGGTAGCCAAATGCCTCGTCAACAGGCGAATTCCAACGGCAAACTCTAGGAGTTCCCGGCAGGAGTACTGTGAAAGTCTTAAGGTCAGCAAATAATGGCGTATCGCTTCTGGTGAACTGGCCAGAGTAAGCTTGTAGATGCGACTGTGGTAAAACGAGGAGCAAGTGGCAGGAGTAACTATGACTCTCTTAAGGTAGCCAAATGCCTCGTCAACAGGCGAATTCCAACGGCAAACTCGAGGAGCTCCCGGCAGGAGTACTGTGAAAGTCTTAAGGTCAACAAATAATGGCGTATCGCTTCTGGTGAACTGGCCAGAGTAAGCTTGTAGATGCGACTGTGGTAAAACGAGGAGCAAGTGGCAGGAGTAACTATGACTCTCTTAAGGTAGCCAAATGCCTCGTCAACAGGCGAATTCCAACGGCAAACTCTAGGAGTTCCCGGCAGGAGTACTGTGAAAGTCTTAAGGTCAGCAAATAATGGCGTATCGTTTCTGGTGAACTGGCCAGAGTAAGCTTGTAGATGCGACTGTGGTAAAAACGAGGAGCAAGTGGCAGGAGTAACTATGACTCTCTTAAGGTAGCCAAATGCCTCGTCAACAGGCGAATTCCAACGGCAAACTCGAGGAGCTCCCGGCAGGAGTACTGTGAAAGTCTTAAGGTCAACAAATAATGGCGTATCGCTTCTGGTGAACTGGCCAGAGTAAGCTTGTAGATGCGACTGTGGTAAAACGAGGAGCAAGTGGCAGGAGTAACTATGACTCTCTTAAGGTAGCCAAATGCCTCGTCAACAGGCGAATTCCAACGGCAAACTCTAGGAGTTCCCGGCAGGAGTACTGTGAAAGTCTTAAGGTCAGCAAATAATGGCGTATCGCTTCTGGTGAACTGGCCAGAGTAAGCTTGTAGATGCGACTGTGGTAAAACGAGGAGCAAGTGGCAGGAGTAACTATGACTCTCTTAAGGTAGCCAAATGCCTCGTCAACAGGCGAATTCCAACGGCAAACTCGAGGAGCTCCCGGCAGGAGTACTGTGAAAGTCTTAAGGTCAACAAATAATGGCGTATCGCTTCTGGTGAACTGGCCAGAGTAAGCTTGTAGATGCGACTGTGGTAAAACGAGGAGCAAGTGGCAGGAGTAACTATGACTCTCTTAAGGTAGCCAAATGCCTCGTCAACAGGCGAATTCCAACGGCAAACTCGAGGAGCTCCCGGCAGGAGTACTGTGAAAGTCTTAAGGTCAACAAATAATGGCGTATCGCTTCTGGTGAACTGGCCAGAGTAAGCTTGTAGATGCGACTGTGGTAAAAACGAGGAGCAAGTGGCAGGAGTAACTATGACTCTCTTAAGGTAGCCAAATGCCTCGTCAACAGGCGAATTCCAACGGCAAACTCGAGGAGCTCCCGGCAGGAGTACTGTGAAAGTCTTAAGGTCAACAAATAATGGCGTATCGCTTCTGGTGAACTGGCCAGAGTAAGCTTGTAGATGCGACTGTGGTAAAACGAGGAGCAAGTGGCAGGAGTAACTATGACTCTCTTAAGGTAGCCAAATGCCTCGTCAACAGGCGAATTCCAACGGCAAACTCTAGGAGTTCCCGGCAGGAGTACTGTGAAAGTCTTAAGGTCAGCAAATAATGGCGTATCGCTTCTGGTGAACTGGCCAGAGTAAGCTTGTAGATGCGACTGTGGTAAAACGAGGAGCAAGTGGCAGGAGTAACTATGACTCTCTTAAGGTAGCCAAATGCCTCGTCAACAGGCGAATTCCAACGGCAAACTCGAGGAGCTCCCGGCAGGAGTACTGTGAAAGTCTTAAGGTCAACAAATAATGGCGTATCGCTTCTGGTGAACTGGCCAGAGTAAGCTTGTAGATGCGACTGTGGTAAAACGAGGAGCAAGTGGCAGGAGTAACTATGACTCTCTTAAGGTAGCCAAATGCCTCGTCAACAGGCGAATTCCAACGGCAAACTCTAGGAGTTCCCGGCAGGAGTACTGTGAAAGTCTTAAGGTCAGCAAATAATGGCGTATCGCTTCTGGTGAACTGGCCAGAGTAAGCTTGTAGATGCGACTGTGGTAAAACGAGGAGCAAGTGGCAGGAGTAACTATGACACTCTTAAGGTAGCCAAATGCCTCGTCAACAGGCGAATTCCAACGGCAAACTCGAGGAGCTCCCGGCAGGAGTACTGTGAAAGTCTTAAGGTCAACAAATAATGGCGTATCGCTTCTGGTGAACTGGCCAGAGTAAGCTTGTAGATGCGACTGTGGTAAAACGAGGAGCAAGTGGCAGGAGTAACTATGACTCTCTTAAGGTAGCCAAATGCCTCGTCAACAGGCGAATTCCAACGGCAAACTCGAGGAGCTCCCGGCAGGAGTACTGTGAAAGTCTTAAGGTCAACAAATAATGGCGTATCGCTTCTGGTGAACTGGCCAGAGTAAGCTTGTAGATGCGACTGTGGTAAAACGAGGAGCAAGTGGCAGGAGTAACTATGACTCTCTTAAGGTAGCCAAATGCCTCGTCAACAGGCGAATTCCAACGGCAAACTCTAGGAGTTCCCGGCAGGAGTACTGTGAAAGTCTTAAGGTCAGCAAATAATGGCGTATCGCTTCTGGTGAACTGGCCAGAGTAAGCTTGTAGATGCGACTGTGGTAAAACGAGGAGCAAGTGGCAGGAGTAACTATGACTCTCTTAAGGTAGCCAAATGCCTCGTCAACAGGCGAATTCCAACGGCAAACTCGAGGAGCTCCCGGCAGGAGTACTGTGAAAGTCTTAAGGTCAACAAATAATGGCGTATCGCTTCTGGTGAACTGGCCAGAGTAAGCTTGTAGATGCGATTGTGGTAAAACGAGGAGCAAGTGGCAGGAGTAACTATGACTCTCTTAAGGTAGCCAAATGCCTCGTCAACAGGCGAATTCCAACGGCAAACTCTAGGAGTTCCCGGCAGGAGTACTGTGAAAGTCTTAAGGTCAGCAAATAATGGCGTATCGCTTCTGGTGAACTGGCCAGAGTAAGCTTGTAGATGCGACTGTGGTAAAACGAGGAGCAAGTGGCAGGAGTAACTATGACTCTCTTAAGGTAGCCAAATGCCTCGTCAACAGGCGAATTCCAACGGCAAACTCGAGGAGCTCCCGGCAGGAGTACTGTGAAAGTCTTAAGGTCAACAAATAATGGCGTATCGCTTCTGGTGAACTGGCCAGAGTAAGCTTGTAGATGCGACTGTGGTAAAACGAGGAGCAAGTGGCAGGAGTAACTATGACTCTCTTAAGGTAGCCAAATGCCTCGTCAACAGGCGAATTCCAACGGCAAACTCTAGGAGTTCCCGGCAGGAGTACTGTGAAAGTCTTAAGGTCAGCAAATAATGGCGTATCGTTTCTGGTGAACTGGCCAGAGTAAGCTTGTAGATGCGACTGTGGTAAAAACGAGGAGCAAGTGGCAGGAGTAACTATGACTCTCTTAAGGTAGCCAAATGCCTCGTCAACAGGCGAATTCCAACGGCAAACTCGAGGAGCTCCCGGCAGGAGTACTGTGAAAGTCTTAAGGTCAACAAATAATGGCGTATCGCTTCTGGTGAACTGGCCAGAGTAAGCTTGTAGATGCGACTGTGGTAAAACGAGGAGCAAGTGGCAGGAGTAACTATGACTCTCTTAAGGTAGCCAAATGCCTCGTCAACAGGCGAATTCCAACGGCAAACTCTAGGAGTTCCCGGCAGGAGTACTGTGAAAGTCTTAAGGTCAGCAAATAATGGCGTATCGCTTCTGGTGAACTGGCCAGAGTAAGCTTGTAGATGCGACTGTGGTAAAACGAGGAGCAAGTGGCAGGAGTAACTATGACTCTCTTAAGGTAGCCAAATGCCTCGTCAACAGGCGAATTCCAACGGCAAACTCGAGGAGCTCCCGGCAGGAGTACTGTGAAAGTCTTAAGGTCAACAAATAATGGCGTATCGCTTCTGGTGAACTGGCCAGAGTAAGCTTGTAGATGCGACTGTGGTAAAACGAGGAGCAAGTGGCAGGAGTAACTATGACTCTCTTAAGGTAGCCAAATGCCTCGTCAACAGGCGAATTCCAACGGCAAACTCGAGGAGCTCCCGGCAGGAGTACTGTGAAAGTCTTAAGGTCAACAAATAATGGCGTATCGCTTCTGGTGAACTGGCCAGAGTAAGCTTGTAGATGCGACTGTGGTAAAACGAGGAGCAAGTGGCAGGAGTAACTATGACTCTCTTAAGGTAGCCAAATGCCTCGTCAACAGGCGAATTCCAACGGCAAACTCTAGGAGTTCCCGGCAGGAGTACTGTGAAAGTCTTAAGGTCAGCAAATAATGGCGTATCGCTTCTGGTGAACTGGCCAGAGTAAGCTTGTAGATGCGACTGTGGTAAAACGAGGAGCAAGTGGCAGGAGTAACTATGACTCTCTTAAGGTAGCCAAATGCCTCGTCAACAGGCGAATTCCAACGGCAAACTCTAGGAGTTCCCGGCAGGAGTACTGTGAAAGTCTTAAGGTCAACAAATAATGGCGTATCGCTTCTGGTGAACTGGCCAGAGTAAGCTTGTAGATGCGACTGTGGTAAAACGAGGAGCAAGTGGCAGGAGTAACTATGACTCTCTTAAGGTAGCCAAATGCCTCGTCAACAGGCGAATTCCAACGGCAAACTCTAGGAGTTCCCGGCAGGAGTACTGTGAAAGTCTTAAGGTCAGCAAATAATGGCGTATCGCTTCTGGTGAACTGGCCAGAGTAAGCTTGTAGATGCGACTGTGGTAAAACGAGGAGCAAGTGGCAGGAGTAACTATGACTCTCTTAAGGTAGCCAAATGCCTCGTCAACAGGCGAATTCCAACGGCAAACTCGAGGAGCTCCCGGCAGGAGTACTGTGAAAGTCTTAAGGTCAACAAATAATGGCGTATCGCTTCTGGTGAACTGGCCAGAGTAAGCTTGTAGATGCGACTGTGGTAAAACGAGGAGCAAGTGGCAGGAGTAACTATGACTCTCTTAAGGTAGCCAAATGCCTCGTCAACAGGCGAATTCCAACGGCAAACTCGAGGAGCTCCCGGCAGGAGTACTGTGAAAGTCTTAAGGTCAACAAATAATGGCGTATCGCTTCTGGTGAACTGGCCAGAGTAAGCTTGTAGATGCGACTGTGGTAAAACGAGGAGCAAGTGGCAGGAGTAACTATGACTCTCTTAAGGTAGCCAAATGCCTCGTCAACAGGCGAATTCCAACGGCAAACTCGAGGAGCTCCCGGCAGGAGTACTGTGAAAGTCTTAAGGTCAACAAATAATGGCGTATCGCTTCTGGTGAACTGGCCAGAGTAAGCTTGTAGATGCGACTGTGGTAAAACGAGGAGCAAGTGGCAGGAGTAACTATGACTCTCTTAAGGTAGCCAAATGCCTCGTCAACAGGCGAATTCCAACGGCAAACTCTAGGAGTTCCCGGCAGGAGTACTGTGAAAGTCTTAAGGTCAGCAAATAATGGCGTATCGCTTCTGGTGAACTGGCCAGAGTAAGCTTGTAGATGCGACTGTGGTAAAACGAGGAGCAAGTGGCAGGAGTAACTATGACTCTCTTAAGGTAGCCAAATGCCTCGTCAACAGGCGAATTCCAACGGCAAACTCTAGGAGTTCCCGGCAGGAGTACTGTGAAAGTCTTAAGGTCAGCAAATAATGGCGTATCGCTTCTGGTGAACTGGCCAGAGTAAGCTTGTAGATGCGACTGTGGTAAAACGAGGAGCAAGTGGCAGGAGTAACTATGACTCTCTTAAGGTAGCCAAATGCCTCGTCAACAGGCGAATTCCAACGGCAAACTCTAGGAGTTCCCGGCAGGAGTACTGTGAAAGTCTTAAGGTCAGCAAATAATGGCGTATCGCTTCTGGTGAACTGGCCAGAGTAAGCTTGTAGATGCGACTGTGGTAAAACGAGGAGCAAGTGGCAGGAGTAACTATGACTCTCTTAAGGTAGCCAAATGCCTCGTCAACAGGCGAATTCCAACGGCAAACTCGAGGAGCTCCCGGCAGGAGTACTGTGAAAGTCTTAAGGTCAACAAATAATGGCGTATCGCTTCTGGTGAACTGGCCAGAGTAAGCTTGTAGATGCGATTGTGGTAAAACGAGGAGCAAGTGGCAGGAGTAACTATGACTCTCTTAAGGTAGCCAAATGCCTCGTCAACAGGCGAATTCCAACGGCAAACTCTAGGAGTTCCCGGCAGGAGTACTGTGAAAGTCTTAAGGTCAGCAAATAATGGCGTATCGCTTCTGGTGAACTGGCCAGAGTAAGCTTGTAGATGCGACTGTGGTAAAACGAGGAGCAAGTGGCAGGAGTAACTATGACTCTCTTAAGGTAGCCAAATGCCTCGTCAACAGGCGAATTCCAACGGCAAACTCGAGGAGCTCCCGGCAGGAGTACTGTGAAAGTCTTAAGGTCAACAAATAATGGCGTATCGCTTCTGGTGAACTGGCCAGAGTAAGCTTGTAGATGCGACTGTGGTAAAACGAGGAGCAAGTGGCAGGAGTAACTATGACTCTCTTAAGGTAGCCAAATGCCTCGTCAACAGGCGAATTCCAACGGCAAACTCTAGGAGTTCCCGGCAGGAGTACTGTGAAAGTCTTAAGGTCAGCAAATAATGGCGTATCGTTTCTGGTGAACTGGCCAGAGTAAGCTTGTAGATGCGACTGTGGTAAAAACGAGGAGCAAGTGGCAGGAGTAACTATGACTCTCTTAAGGTAGCCAAATGCCTCGTCAACAGGCGAATTCCAACGGCAAACTCGAGGAGCTCCCGGCAGGAGTACTGTGAAAGTCTTAAGGTCAACAAATAATGGCGTATCGCTTCTGGTGAACTGGCCAGAGTAAGCTTGTAGATGCGACTGTGGTAAAACGAGGAGCAAGTGGCAGGAGTAACTATGACTCTCTTAAGGTAGCCAAATGCCTCGTCAACAGGCGAATTCCAACGGCAAACTCTAGGAGTTCCCGGCAGGAGTACTGTGAAAGTCTTAAGGTCAGCAAATAATGGCGTATCGCTTCTGGTGAACTGGCCAGAGTAAGCTTGTAGATGCGACTGTGGTAAAACGAGGAGCAAGTGGCAGGAGTAACTATGACTCTCTTAAGGTAGCCAAATGCCTCGTCAACAGGCGAATTCCAACGGCAAACTCGAGGAGCTCCCGGCAGGAGTACTGTGAAAGTCTTAAGGTCAACAAATAATGGCGTATCGCTTCTGGTGAACTGGCCAGAGTAAGCTTGTAGATGCGACTGTGGTAAAACGAGGAGCAAGTGGCAGGAGTAACTATGACTCTCTTAAGGTAGCCAAATGCCTCGTCAACAGGCGAATTCCAACGGCAAACTCGAGGAGCTCCCGGCAGGAGTACTGTGAAAGTCTTAAGGTCAACAAATAATGGCGTATCGCTTCTGGTGAACTGGCCAGAGTAAGCTTGTAGATGCGACTGTGGTAAAACGAGGAGCAAGTGGCAGGAGTAACTATGACTCTCTTAAGGTAGCCAAATGCCTCGTCAACAGGCGAATTCCAACGGCAAACTCTAGGAGTTCCCGGCAGGAGTACTGTGAAAGTCTTAAGGTCAGCAAATAATGGCGTATCGCTTCTGGTGAACTGGCCAGAGTAAGCTTGTAGATGCGACTGTGGTAAAACGAGGAGCAAGTGGCAGGAGTAACTATGACTCTCTTAAGGTAGCCAAATGCCTCGTCAACAGGCGAATTCCAACGGCAAACTCTAGGAGTTCCCGGCAGGAGTACTGTGAAAGTCTTAAGGTCAACAAATAATGGCGTATCGCTTCTGGTGAACTGGCCAGAGTAAGCTTGTAGATGCGACTGTGGTAAAACGAGGAGCAAGTGGCAGGAGTAACTATGACTCTCTTAAGGTAGCCAAATGCCTCGTCAACAGGCGAATTCCAACGGCAAACTCTAGGAGTTCCCGGCAGGAGTACTGTGAAAGTCTTAAGGTCAGCAAATAATGGCGTATCGCTTCTGGTGAACTGGCCAGAGTAAGCTTGTAGATGCGACTGTGGTAAAACGAGGAGCAAGTGGCAGGAGTAACTATGACTCTCTTAAGGTAGCCAAATGCCTCGTCAACAGGCGAATTCCAACGGCAAACTCGAGGAGCTCCCGGCAGGAGTACTGTGAAAGTCTTAAGGTCAACAAATAATGGCGTATCGCTTCTGGTGAACTGGCCAGAGTAAGCTTGTAGATGCGACTGTGGTAAAACGAGGAGCAAGTGGCAGGAGTAACTATGACTCTCTTAAGGTAGCCAAATGCCTCGTCAACAGGCGAATTCCAACGGCAAACTCGAGGAGCTCCCGGCAGGAGTACTGTGAAAGTCTTAAGGTCAACAAATAATGGCGTATCGCTTCTGGTGAACTGGCCAGAGTAAGCTTGTAGATGCGACTGTGGTAAAACGAGGAGCAAGTGGCAGGAGTAACTATGACTCTCTTAAGGTAGCCAAATGCCTCGTCAACAGGCGAATTCCAACGGCAAACTCGAGGAGCTCCCGGCAGGAGTACTGTGAAAGTCTTAAGGTCAACAAATAATGGCGTATCGCTTCTGGTGAACTGGCCAGAGTAAGCTTGTAGATGCGACTGTGGTAAAACGAGGAGCAAGTGGCAGGAGTAACTATGACTCTCTTAAGGTAGCCAAATGCCTCGTCAACAGGCGAATTCCAACGGCAAACTCTAGGAGTTCCCGGCAGGAGTACTGTGAAAGTCTTAAGGTCAGCAAATAATGGCGTATCGCTTCTGGTGAACTGGCCAGAGTAAGCTTGTAGATGCGACTGTGGTAAAACGAGGAGCAAGTGGCAGGAGTAACTATGACTCTCTTAAGGTAGCCAAATGCCTCGTCAACAGGCGAATTCCAACGGCAAACTCTAGGAGTTCCCGGCAGGAGTACTGTGAAAGTCTTAAGGTCAGCAAATAATGGCGTATCGCTTCTGGTGAACTGGCCAGAGTAAGCTTGTAGATGCGACTGTGGTAAAACGAGGAGCAAGTGGCAGGAGTAACTATGACTCTCTTAAGGTAGCCAAATGCCTCGTCAACAGGCGAATTCCAACGGCAAACTCGAGGAGCTCCCGGCAGGAGTACTGTGAAAGTCTTAAGGTCAACAAATAATGGCGTATCGCTTCTGGTGAACTGGCCAGAGTAAGCTTGTAGATGCGACTGTGGTAAAACGAGGAGCAAGTGGCAGGAGTAACTATGACTCTCTTAAGGTAGCCAAATGCCTCGTCAACAGGCGAATTCCAACGGCAAACTCTAGGAGTTCCCGGCAGGAGTACTGTGAAAGTCTTAAGGTCAGCAAATAATGGCGTATCGCTTCTGGTGAACTGGCCAGAGTAAGCTTGTAGATGCGACTGTGGTAAAACGAGGAGCAAGTGGCAGGAGTAACTATGACTCTCTTAAGGTAGCCAAATGCCTCGTCAACAGGCGAATTCCAACGGCAAACTCGAGGAGCTCCCGGCAGGAGTACTGTGAAAGTCTTAAGGTCAACAAATAATGGCGTATCGCTTCTGGTGAACTGGCCAGAGTAAGCTTGTAGATGCGACTGTGGTAAAACGAGGAGCAAGTGGCAGGAGTAACTATGACTCTCTTAAGGTAGCCAAATGCCTCGTCAACAGGCGAATTCCAACGGCAAACTCTAGGAGTTCCCGGCAGGAGTACTGTGAAAGTCTTAAGGTCAGCAAATAATGGCGTATCGTTTCTGGTGAACTGGCCAGAGTAAGCTTGTAGATGCGACTGTGGTAAAAACGAGGAGCAAGTGGCAGGAGTAACTATGACTCTCTTAAGGTAGCCAAATGCCTCGTCAACAGGCGAATTCCAACGGCAAACTCGAGGAGCTCCCGGCAGGAGTACTGTGAAAGTCTTAAGGTCAACAAATAATGGCGTATCGCTTCTGGTGAACTGGCCAGAGTAAGCTTGTAGATGCGACTGTGGTAAAACGAGGAGCAAGTGGCAGGAGTAACTATGACTCTCTTAAGGTAGCCAAATGCCTCGTCAACAGGCGAATTCCAACGGCAAACTCTAGGAGTTCCCGGCAGGAGTACTGTGAAAGTCTTAAGGTCAACAAATAATGGCGTATCGCTTCTGGTGAACTGGCCAGAGTAAGCTTGTAGATGCGACTGTGGTAAAACGAGGAGCAAGTGGCAGGAGTAACTATGACTCTCTTAAGGTAGCCAAATGCCTCGTCAACAGGCGAATTCCAACGGCAAACTCTAGGAGTTCCCGGCAGGAGTACTGTGAAAGTCTTAAGGTCAGCAAATAATGGCGTATCGCTTCTGGTGAACTGGCCAGAGTAAGCTTGTAGATGCGACTGTGGTAAAACGAGGAGCAAGTGGCAGGAGTAACTATGACTCTCTTAAGGTAGCCAAATGCCTCGTCAACAGGCGAATTCCAACGGCAAACTCTAGGAGTTCCCGGCAGGAGTACTGTGAAAGTCTTAAGGTCAGCAAATAATGGCGTATCGCTTCTGGTGAACTGGCCAGAGTAAGCTTGTAGATGCGACTGTGGTAAAACGAGGAGCAAGTGGCAGGAGTAACTATGACTCTCTTAAGGTAGCCAAATGCCTCGTCAACAGGCGAATTCCAACGGCAAACTCGAGGAGCTCCCGGCAGGAGTACTGTGAAAGTCTTAAGGTCAACAAATAATGGCGTATCGCTTCTGGTGAACTGGCCAGAGTAAGCTTGTAGATGCGACTGTGGTAAAACGAGGAGCAAGTGGCAGGAGTAACTATGACTCTCTTAAGGTAGCCAAATGCCTCGTCAACAGGCGAATTCCAACGGCAAACTCGAGGAGCTCCCGGCAGGAGTACTGTGAAAGTCTTAAGGTCAACAAATAATGGCGTATCGCTTCTGGTGAACTGGCCAGAGTAAGCTTGTAGATGCGACTGTGGTAAAACGAGGAGCAAGTGGCAGGAGTAACTATGACTCTCTTAAGGTAGCCAAATGCCTCGTCAACAGGCGAATTCCAACGGCAAACTCGAGGAGCTCCCGGCAGGAGTACTGTGAAAGTCTTAAGGTCAACAAATAATGGCGTATCGCTTCTGGTGAACTGGCCAGAGTAAGCTTGTAGATGCGACTGTGGTAAAACGAGGAGCAAGTGGCAGGAGTAACTATGACTCTCTTAAGGTAGCCAAATGCCTCGTCAACAGGCGAATTCCAACGGCAAACTCTAGGAGTTCCCGGCAGGAGTACTGTGAAAGTCTTAAGGTCAGCAAATAATGGCGTATCGCTTCTGGTGAACTGGCCAGAGTAAGCTTGTAGATGCGACTGTGGTAAAACGAGGAGCAAGTGGCAGGAGTAACTATGACTCTCTTAAGGTAGCCAAATGCCTCGTCAACAGGCGAATTCCAACGGCAAACTCGAGGAGCTCCCGGCAGGAGTACTGTGAAAGTCTTAAGGTCAACAAATAATGGCGTATCGCTTCTGGTGAACTGGCCAGAGTAAGCTTGTAGATGCGACTGTGGTAAAACGAGGAGCAAGTGGCAGGAGTAACTATGACTCTCTTAAGGTAGCCAAATGCCTCGTCAACAGGCGAATTCCAACGGCAAACTCTAGGAGTTCCCGGCAGGAGTACTGTGAAAGTCTTAAGGTCAGCAAATAATGGCGTATCGCTTCTGGTGAACTGGCCAGAGTAAGCTTGTAGATGCGACTGTGGTAAAACGAGGAGCAAGTGGCAGGAGTAACTATGACTCTCTTAAGGTAGCCAAATGCCTCGTCAACAGGCGAATTCCAACGGCAAACTCGAGGAGCTCCCGGCAGGAGTACTGTGAAAGTCTTAAGGTCAACAAATAATGGCGTATCGCTTCTGGTGAACTGGCCAGAGTAAGCTTGTAGATGCGACTGTGGTAAAACGAGGAGCAAGTGGCAGGAGTAACTATGACTCTCTTAAGGTAGCCAAATGCCTCGTCAACAGGCGAATTCCAACGGCAAACTCTAGGAGTTCCCGGCAGGAGTACTGTGAAAGTCTTAAGGTCAGCAAATAATGGCGTATCGTTTCTGGTGAACTGGCCAGAGTAAGCTTGTAGATGCGACTGTGGTAAAAACGAGGAGCAAGTGGCAGGAGTAACTATGACTCTCTTAAGGTAGCCAAATGCCTCGTCAACAGGCGAATTCCAACGGCAAACTCGAGGAGCTCCCGGCAGGAGTACTGTGAAAGTCTTAAGGTCAACAAATAATGGCGTATCGCTTCTGGTGAACTGGCCAGAGTAAGCTTGTAGATGCGACTGTGGTAAAACGAGGAGCAAGTGGCAGGAGTAACTATGACTCTCTTAAGGTAGCCAAATGCCTCGTCAACAGGCGAATTCCAACGGCAAACTCTAGGAGTTCCCGGCAGGAGTACTGTGAAAGTCTTAAGGTCAGCAAATAATGGCGTATCGCTTCTGGTGAACTGGCCAGAGTAAGCTTGTAGATGCGACTGTGGTAAAACGAGGAGCAAGTGGCAGGAGTAACTATGACTCTCTTAAGGTAGCCAAATGCCTCGTCAACAGGCGAATTCCAACGGCAAACTCGAGGAGCTCCCGGCAGGAGTACTGTGAAAGTCTTAAGGTCAACAAATAATGGCGTATCGCTTCTGGTGAACTGGCCAGAGTAAGCTTGTAGATGCGACTGTGGTAAAACGAGGAGCAAGTGGCAGGAGTAACTATGACTCTCTTAAGGTAGCCAAATGCCTCGTCAACAGGCGAATTCCAACGGCAAACTCGAGGAGCTCCCGGCAGGAGTACTGTGAAAGTCTTAAGGTCAACAAATAATGGCGTATCGCTTCTGGTGAACTGGCCAGAGTAAGCTTGTAGATGCGACTGTGGTAAAACGAGGAGCAAGTGGCAGGAGTAACTATGACTCTCTTAAGGTAGCCAAATGCCTCGTCAACAGGCGAATTCCAACGGCAAACTCGAGGAGCTCCCGGCAGGAGTACTGTGAAAGTCTTAAGGTCAACAAATAATGGCGTATCGCTTCTGGTGAACTGGCCAGAGTAAGCTTGTAGATGCGACTGTGGTAAAACGAGGAGCAAGTGGCAGGAGTAACTATGACTCTCTTAAGGTAGCCAAATGCCTCGTCAACAGGCGAATTCCAACGGCAAACTCTAGGAGTTCCCGGCAGGAGTACTGTGAAAGTCTTAAGGTCAGCAAATAATGGCGTATCGCTTCTGGTGAACTGGCCAGAGTAAGCTTGTAGATGCGACTGTGGTAAAACGAGGAGCAAGTGGCAGGAGTAACTATGACTCTCTTAAGGTAGCCAAATGCCTCGTCAACAGGCGAATTCCAACGGCAAACTCGAGGAGCTCCCGGCAGGAGTACTGTGAAAGTCTTAAGGTCAACAAATAATGGCGTATCGCTTCTGGTGAACTGGCCAGAGTAAGCTTGTAGATGCGACTGTGGTAAAACGAGGAGCAAGTGGCAGGAGTAACTATGACTCTCTTAAGGTAGCCAAATGCCTCGTCAACAGGCGAATTCCAACGGCAAACTCGAGGAGCTCCCGGCAGGAGTACTGTGAAAGTCTTAAGGTCAACAAATAATGGCGTATCGCTTCTGGTGAACTGGCCAGAGTAAGCTTGTAGATGCGACTGTGGTAAAACGAGGAGCAAGTGGCAGGAGTAACTATGACTCTCTTAAGGTAGCCAAATGCCTCGTCAACAGGCGAATTCCAACGGCAAACTCGAGGAGCTCCCGGCAGGAGTACTGTGAAAGTCTTAAGGTCAACAAATAATGGCGTATCGCTTCTGGTGAACTGGCCAGAGTAAGCTTGTAGATGCGACTGTGGTAAAACGAGGAGCAAGTGGCAGGAGTAACTATGACTCTCTTAAGGTAGCCAAATGCCTCGTCAACAGGCGAATTCCAACGGCAAACTCTAGGAGTTCCCGGCAGGAGTACTGTGAAAGTCTTAAGGTCAGCAAATAATGGCGTATCGCTTCTGGTGAACTGGCCAGAGTAAGCTTGTAGATGCGACTGTGGTAAAACGAGGAGCAAGTGGCAGGAGTAACTATGACTCTCTTAAGGTAGCCAAATGCCTCGTCAACAGGCGAATTCCAACGGCAAACTCGAGGAGCTCCCGGCAGGAGTACTGTGAAAGTCTTAAGGTCAACAAATAATGGCGTATCGCTTCTGGTGAACTGGCCAGAGTAAGCTTGTAGATGCGACTGTGGTAAAACGAGGAGCAAGTGGCAGGAGTAACTATGACTCTCTTAAGGTAGCCAAATGCCTCGTCAACAGGCGAATTCCAACGGCAAACTCTAGGAGTTCCCGGCAGGAGTACTGTGAAAGTCTTAAGGTCAGCAAATAATGGCGTATCGTTTCTGGTGAACTGGCCAGAGTAAGCTTGTAGATGCGACTGTGGTAAAAACGAGGAGCAAGTGGCAGGAGTAACTATGACTCTCTTAAGGTAGCCAAATGCCTCGTCAACAGGCGAATTCCAACGGCAAACTCGAGGAGCTCCCGGCAGGAGTACTGTGAAAGTCTTAAGGTCAACAAATAATGGCGTATCGCTTCTGGTGAACTGGCCAGAGTAAGCTTGTAGATGCGACTGTGGTAAAAACGAGGAGCAAGTGGCAGGAGTAACTATGACTCTCTTAAGGTAGCCAAATGCCTCGTCAACAGGCGAATTCCAACGGCAAACTCGAGGAGCTCCCGGCAGGAGTACTGTGAAAGTCTTAAGGTCAACAAATAATGGCGTATCGCTTCTGGTGAACTGGCCAGAGTAAGCTTGTAGATGCGACTGTGGTAAAACGAGGAGCAAGTGGCAGGAGTAACTATGACTCTCTTAAGGTAGCCAAATGCCTCGTCAACAGGCGAATTCCAACGGCAAACTCGAGGAGCTCCCGGCAGGAGTACTGTGAAAGTCTTAAGGTCAACAAATAATGGCGTATCGCTTCTGGTGAACTGGCCAGAGTAAGCTTGTAGATGCGACTGTGGTAAAACGAGGAGCAAGTGGCAGGAGTAACTATGACTCTCTTAAGGTAGCCAAATGCCTCGTCAACAGGCGAATTCCAACGGCAAACTCTAGGAGTTCCCGGCAGGAGTACTGTGAAAGTCTTAAGGTCAGCAAATAATGGCGTATCGCTTCTGGTGAACTGGCCAGAGTAAGCTTGTAGATGCGACTGTGGTAAAACGAGGAGCAAGTGGCAGGAGTAACTATGACTCTCTTAAGGTAGCCAAATGCCTCGTCAACAGGCGAATTCCAACGGCAAACTCGAGGAGCTCCCGGCAGGAGTACTGTGAAAGTCTTAAGGTCAACAAATAATGGCGTATCGCTTCTGGTGAACTGGCCAGAGTAAGCTTGTAGATGCGACTGTGGTAAAACGAGGAGCAAGTGGCAGGAGTAACTATGACTCTCTTAAGGTAGCCAAATGCCTCGTCAACAGGCGAATTCCAACGGCAAACTCTAGGAGTTCCGGCAGGAGTACTTGTGAAAGTCTTAAGGTCAGCAAATAATGGCGTATCGCTTCTGGTGAACTGGCCAGAGTAAGCTTGTAGATGCGACTGTGGTAAAACGAGGAGCAAGTGGCAGGAGTAACTATGACTCTCTTAAGGTAGCCAAATGCCTCGTCAACAGGCGAATTCCAACGGCAAACTCGAGGAGCTCCCGGCAGGAGTACTGTGAAAGTCTTAAGGTCAACAAATAATGGCGTATCGCTTCTGGTGAACTGGCCAGAGTAAGCTTGTAGATGCGACTGTGGTAAAACGAGGAGCAAGTGGCAGGAGTAACTATGACTCTCTTAAGGTAGCCAAATGCCTCGTCAACAGGCGAATTCCAACGGCAAACTCTAGGAGTTCCCGGCAGGAGTACTGTGAAAGTCTTAAGGTCAGCAAATAATGGCGTATCGTTTCTGGTGAACTGGCCAGAGTAAGCTTGTAGATGCGACTGTGGTAAAAACGAGGAGCAAGTGGCAGGAGTAACTATGACTCTCTTAAGGTAGCCAAATGCCTCGTCAACAGGCGAATTCCAACGGCAAACTCGAGGAGCTCCCGGCAGGAGTACTGTGAAAGTCTTAAGGTCAACAAATAATGGCGTATCGCTTCTGGTGAACTGGCCAGAGTAAGCTTGTAGATGCGACTGTGGTAAAACGAGGAGCAAGTGGCAGGAGTAACTATGACTCTCTTAAGGTAGCCAAATGCCTCGTCAACAGGCGAATTCCAACGGCAAACTCTAGGAGTTCCCGGCAGGAGTACTGTGAAAGTCTTAAGGTCAGCAAATAATGGCGTATCGCTTCTGGTGAACTGGCCAGAGTAAGCTTGTAGATGCGACTGTGGTAAAACGAGGAGCAAGTGGCAGGAGTAACTATGACTCTCTTAAGGTAGCCAAATGCCTCGTCAACAGGCGAATTCCAACGGCAAACTCGAGGAGCTCCCGGCAGGAGTACTGTGAAAGTCTTAAGGTCAACAAATAATGGCGTATCGCTTCTGGTGAACTGGCCAGAGTAAGCTTGTAGATGCGACTGTGGTAAAACGAGGAGCAAGTGGCAGGAGTAACTATGACTCTCTTAAGGTAGCCAAATGCCTCGTCAACAGGCGAATTCCAACGGCAAACTCGAGGAGCTCCCGGCAGGAGTACTGTGAAAGTCTTAAGGTCAACAAATAATGGCGTATCGCTTCTGGTGAACTGGCCAGAGTAAGCTTGTAGATGCGACTGTGGTAAAACGAGGAGCAAGTGGCAGGAGTAACTATGACTCTCTTAAGGTAGCCAAATGCCTCGTCAACAGGCGAATTCCAACGGCAAACTCGAGGAGCTCCCGGCAGGAGTACTGTGAAAGTCTTAAGGTCAACAAATAATGGCGTATCGCTTCTGGTGAACTGGCCAGAGTAAGCTTGTAGATGCGACTGTGGTAAAACGAGGAGCAAGTGGCAGGAGTAACTATGACTCTCTTAAGGTAGCCAAATGCCTCGTCAACAGGCGAATTCCAACGGCAAACTCTAGGAGTTCCCGGCAGGAGTACTGTGAAAGTCTTAAGGTCAGCAAATAATGGCGTATCGCTTCTGGTGAACTGGCCAGAGTAAGCTTGTAGATGCGACTGTGGTAAAACGAGGAGCAAGTGGCAGGAGTAACTATGACTCTCTTAAGGTAGCCAAATGCCTCGTCAACAGGCGAATTCCAACGGCAAACTCGAGGAGCTCCCGGCAGGAGTACTGTGAAAGTCTTAAGGTCAACAAATAATGGCGTATCGCTTCTGGTGAACTGGCCAGAGTAAGCTTGTAGATGCGACTGTGGTAAAACGAGGAGCAAGTGGCAGGAGTAACTATGACTCTCTTAAGGTAGCCAAATGCCTCGTCAACAGGCGAATTCCAACGGCAAACTCGAGGAGCTCCCGGCAGGAGTACTGTGAAAGTCTTAAGGTCAACAAATAATGGCGTATCGCTTCTGGTGAACTGGCCAGAGTAAGCTTGTAGATGCGACTGTGGTAAAACGAGGAGCAAGTGGCAGGAGTAACTATGACTCTCTTAAGGTAGCCAAATGCCTCGTCAACAGGCGAATTCCAACGGCAAACTCGAGGAGCTCCCGGCAGGAGTACTGTGAAAGTCTTAAGGTCAACAAATAATGGCGTATCGCTTCTGGTGAACTGGCCAGAGTAAGCTTGTAGATGCGACTGTGGTAAAACGAGGAGCAAGTGGCAGGAGTAACTATGACTCTCTTAAGGTAGCCAAATGCCTCGTCAACAGGCGAATTCCAACGGCAAACTCTAGGAGTTCCCGGCAGGAGTACTGTGAAAGTCTTAAGGTCAGCAAATAATGGCGTATCGCTTCTGGTGAACTGGCCAGAGTAAGCTTGTAGATGCGACTGTGGTAAAACGAGGAGCAAGTGGCAGGAGTAACTATGACTCTCTTAAGGTAGCCAAATGCCTCGTCAACAGGCGAATTCCAACGGCAAACTCGAGGAGCTCCCGGCAGGAGTACTGTGAAAGTCTTAAGGTCAACAAATAATGGCGTATCGCTTCTGGTGAACTGGCCAGAGTAAGCTTGTAGATGCGACTGTGGTAAAACGAGGAGCAAGTGGCAGGAGTAACTATGACTCTCTTAAGGTAGCCAAATGCCTCGTCAACAGGCGAATTCCAACGGCAAACTCTAGGAGTTCCCGGCAGGAGTACTGTGAAAGTCTTAAGGTCAGCAAATAATGGCGTATCGTTCTGGTGAACTGGCCAGAGTAAGCTTGTAGATGCGACTGTGGTAAAAACGAGGAGCAAGTGGCAGGAGTAACTATGACTCTCTTAAGGTAGCCAAATGCCTCGTCAACAGGCGAATTCCAACGGCAAACTCGAGGAGCTCCCGGCAGGAGTACTGTGAAAGTCTTAAGGTCAACAAATAATGGCGTATCGCTTCTGGTGAACTGGCCAGAGTAAGCTTGTAGATGCGACTGTGGTAAAAACGAGGAGCAAGTGGCAGGAGTAACTATGACTCTCTTAAGGTAGCCAAATGCCTCGTCAACAGGCGAATTCCAACGGCAAACTCGAGGAGCTCCCGGCAGGAGTACTGTGAAAGTCTTAAGGTCAACAAATAATGGCGTATCGCTTCTGGTGAACTGGCCAGAGTAAGCTTGTAGATGCGACTGTGGTAAAACGAGGAGCAAGTGGCAGGAGTAACTATGACTCTCTTAAGGTAGCCAAATGCCTCGTCAACAGGCGAATTCCAACGGCAAACTCTAGGAGTTCCCGGCAGGAGTACTGTGAAAGTCTTAAGGTCAGCAAATAATGGCGTATCGCTTCTGGTGAACTGGCCAGAGTAAGCTTGTAGATGCGACTGTGGTAAAACGAGGAGCAAGTGGCAGGAGTAACTATGACTCTCTTAAGGTAGCCAAATGCCTCGTCAACAGGCGAATTCCAACGGCAAACTCTAGGAGTTCCCGGCAGGAGTACTGTGAAAGTCTTAAGGTCAGCAAATAATGGCGTATCGTTTCTGGTGAACTGGCCAGAGTAAGCTTGTAGATGCGACTGTGGTAAAAACGAGGAGCAAGTGGCAGGAGTAACTATGACTCTCTTAAGGTAGCCAAATGCCTCGTCAACAGGCGAATTCCAACGGCAAACTCGAGGAGCTCCCGGCAGGAGTACTGTGAAAGTCTTAAGGTCAACAAATAATGGCGTATCGCTTCTGGTGAACTGGCCAGAGTAAGCTTGTAGATGCGACTGTGGTAAAACGAGGAGCAAGTGGCAGGAGTAACTATGACTCTCTTAAGGTAGCCAAATGCCTCGTCAACAGGCGAATTCCAACGGCAAACTCTAGGAGTTCCCGGCAGGAGTACTGTGAAAGTCTTAAGGTCAGCAAATAATGGCGTATCGCTTCTGGTGAACTGGCCAGAGTAAGCTTGTAGATGCGACTGTGGTAAAACGAGGAGCAAGTGGCAGGAGTAACTATGACTCTCTTAAGGTAGCCAAATGCCTCGTCAACAGGCGAATTCCAACGGCAAACTCGAGGAGCTCCCGGCAGGAGTACTGTGAAAGTCTTAAGGTCAACAAATAATGGCGTATCGCTTCTGGTGAACTGGCCAGAGTAAGCTTGTAGATGCGACTGTGGTAAAACGAGGAGCAAGTGGCAGGAGTAACTATGACTCTCTTAAGGTAGCCAAATGCCTCGTCAACAGGCGAATTCCAACGGCAAACTCTAGGAGTTCCCGGCAGGAGTACTGTGAAAGTCTTAAGGTCAGCAAATAATGGCGTATCGCTTCTGGTGAACTGGCCAGAGTAAGCTTGTAGATGCGACTGTGGTAAAACGAGGAGCAAGTGGCAGGAGTAACTATGACTCTCTTAAGGTAGCCAAATGCCTCGTCAACAGGCGAATTCCAACGGCAAACTCGAGGAGCTCCCGGCAGGAGTACTGTGAAAGTCTTAAGGTCAACAAATAATGGCGTATCGCTTCTGGTGAACTGGCCAGAGTAAGCTTGTAGATGCGACTGTGGTAAAACGAGGAGCAAGTGGCAGGAGTAACTATGACTCTCTTAAGGTAGCCAAATGCCTCGTCAACAGGCGAATTCCAACGGCAAACTCTAGGAGTTCCCGGCAGGAGTACTGTGAAAGTCTTAAGGTCAGCAAATAATGGCGTATCGTTTCTGGTGAACTGGCCAGAGTAAGCTTGTAGATGCGACTGTGGTAAAACGAGGAGCAAGTGGCAGGAGTAACTATGACTCTCTTAAGGTAGCCAAATGCCTCGTCAACAGGCGAATTCCAACGGCAAACTCGAGGAGCTCCCGGCAGGAGTACTGTGAAAGTCTTAAGGTCAACAAATAATGGCGTATCGCTTCTGGTGAACTGGCCAGAGTAAGCTTGTAGATGCGACTGTGGTAAAACGAGGAGCAAGTGGCAGGAGTAACTATGACTCTCTTAAGGTAGCCAAATGCCTCGTCAACAGGCGAATTCCAACGGCAAACTCTAGGAGTTCCCGGCAGGAGTACTGTGAAAGTCTTAAGGTCAGCAAATAATGGCGTATCGCTTCTGGTGAACTGGCCAGAGTAAGCTTGTAGATGCGACTGTGGTAAAACGAGGAGCAAGTGGCAGGAGTAACTATGACTCTCTTAAGGTAGCCAAATGCCTCGTCAACAGGCGAATTCCAACGGCAAACTCGAGGAGCT